>NW_006408926.1:1153876-1161364 GCF_000296735.1 Chrysochloris asiatica
TAGTCTTACACAGTCCGCAACAATGTCCATATAATGATAGCTAGCTACATGGCAGACAAGTCCAATAAGTTCCTATACAGAGAGCTACCTACATGTCAGATCAGTTCACCATATCCATGCACAGAGAGCTAACTACATGGCAGACAAACCCAAAATGTTCATATACAGAGAGCTAGCTCCATGGAAGAGTAGTCCAACGAGTCCATATACAGAGTACTGGATACATGACAGAGTAGTGCAACATTTCCTTATATTGAGTTCTAGCTACAAGGTATATGAGACCAATATGTCCATATATGGAGAGCTAGCAACATGGCAGAGTAGTACAACATTTTCATATAAAGAGCTCTAGTACATGGCAGATGAATACATCGTGTCTATATACTGAGAGCTAGTTACATGGCAGAGTAGTCCAACACGTCCATATACACAGCAGAAGCTACATGGTAGAGTATTAAAACATGACCTTATACTAAGAGATAGCTACGTGGCATATGAATCCAACATGTGTATATTTAGAGGGCTAACTACAAAGTAGATGTCTCCAACATATTCATACACAGACAGCTGGCACATGGCTGATGAGTCCAACATGTCTATATAAAGAGAGGTAGCTACATGGCAGACAAGTGCAATATGTTCATATAGAGAGAGCTACCTTCATGGCAGATCAGTCAAACATATCCATGCACAGAGAGCTAGCTACATTGAAGAGTAGTCCAACTTGTCCCTTTACAGAGTACTAGCTACATGGCAGATGAGTCCAACATGTCTGTACACTGAGAAGTACCTACATGATATATGAGTCTAACATGTGTATATATAGATGACTAGCTACAAGGCAGATGAGTCTAACATGTTCATACAGAGAGAGTTGGCTACATGGCTGATGATTCCAACATTTCCATATGCAGAGAGCTAACTACATGGCAGACATGTCCAATATATTCATATAGAGAGAGCTACCTACATGGCAGATCAGTGCAATATATCCATGCACAGAGATGTAGCTACATGGCAGATTAGCCTAAAACGTTCATATATAGAGAGCTAGCTACATGGCAGAGTAGTGCAACATTTCCTTATACAATGTTTTAGCTACATGGCAGATGAATCCAATGTGTCCATATACAGAGAGCTAGATACATCACAGTGTAGTGCAACATTTTCATATACAGAGTTCTAGCTACATGTCAAATGAGTCCAACGTGTCCATATACTGGGTGCGAGCTACATGGAAGACAAGTCCATTATGTTCATATGCAGAGAGCTAACTACATGGCAGATCAGTCCAACATATCCATGCAAAGAGAGCTAGCAACATGGCAGACAACTCCAAACTGTCCATATATAGAGAGTTAGCTACATAGCAGAGTAGTGCAACATTTCCATATACAGAGTTCTAGCTACATGACAAAGGAGCCAACGTGTCCATATAGTGATTGCTGGCAAGAGGCAGAGTAGTCCAACACGTCCATATACAGAGAACTAGCTACAAGGCAGATGAGCCCAATATGTCCATACAGAGAGTGCTGGCTTCATGGCTGATGAGTCCAACATGTCCATATATAGAGAGCTAGCTACATGGCAGACAAGTCCAATATGGTCATATACAGAGAGCTACCTAGATGGAAGATCAGTCCAACATATCCATGCACAGGGAGGTAACTACATGGCAGACAAATTCAAAATGTCCATGTATACAGAACTAGCTACATGGCAGAGTAATGCAATATTTCCATATACAGAGTTTTATCTACATGGCAGATGAGTCCAACATGTCCATATACTGAGAGCTAGCTACATAGCAGACAATTTCAATATGTTCATAAGCATACAGCTAGCTACATGGCAGATCATTCCTACATATCCATGTACAGAGAGCTAGCTACAAGGCAGAGTAGTGCAACATTTCCATATACAGAGTTCTAGGTACATGGCAGATGAATCCAACATTTGTATATTTAAGGGGCTAACTACAAGGCAGATGAGTCCAACATGTTCATACATATTGAGCTGGATGCGTGGCAGATGAGTCCAGCATGTCCATATACTGAGAGATAGCTACATGGCAGGATAGTCCAAATTGTACATTTACAGAGTACTAGCTACATGGCAGATGAATCCAACATGTCCATATACTGATAGTTAGCTACAAGGCAGATGAGTCCAACATGTTCAAACACAGAGAGTTGGCTACATGGCTGATGAGTCCAACATGTCCATATACTGAGAGCTGGCTACATGGCAGAAAAGTCCAATATCTTCATATACAGAGAGCTACCTACACGGCACTTAACAACAACAACAACAACCTACATGGCAGATCAGGCTAACATATCCATGTATAAAGTGCTAGCTACATGGCAGACGAGTACAAAATTCCCATATACAGAGAGCTAGCTATATGTCAGAGTAGTGCAATATTTCCATATTGAAAATTCTAGCAACTTGGCAGATTAGTCCAATGTGTCCATTACAGAGAGCTAGCTACATGGCAGAGTAGTGCAACATTTCCATATACAGAGTTCTAGGTACATGGCAGATGAATCCAACATGTGTATATTTAGAGGGCTAACTAAAAGGCAGATGAGTCCAACATGTTCATACATAGAGAGATGGATATGTGGCAGATTAGTCCAGCATGTCCATATACTGTGAGCTAGCTACATGGCAGTATAGTCCAAACTGTACATATACAGAGTACTAGCTACATGGCAGATGAATCCAACATGTCCATATACTGATAGCTACAAGGCAGATGAGTTGGCTACATGGCTGACGTTATCTACATATTGGACGAGTACAAAATGTCCATATACAGAGAGCTAGCTACGTGGCAGAGTAGTCCAAAATATCCATATATAGAGAGCTAACTACATGTCAGAGTAGTACAACATTTCTATATACAGAGTCCTAGGTATATGGCAAATGTACACAACATGTCCATATACTGAGAGCTAGCTACATGGCAGAGTATTCCAACATGTCCATATACAGAGTACTAGCTACATGGCAGGTGAGTCCAACATGTCCATATACTAACAGCTAGCTACATTGCCGATGAATCCAACATGTGTATATTTAGAGGGCTAGCTACAAGACAGATGAGTCAGATATGTTCATACACAGAGAGCTGGGTATATGGCTGATGAGTCCAACATGTCCTTATACAAAGATCTAGCTACATGGCAGACAAATCCAACATTTTCATATACAAAGAGCTAGCTACATGGCAGATCTGTCCAACATATCCATATACAGAAATGTAGCTACATTACAGAAGAGTCCAAAATGTCCACATACAGAAAGCTACCTACATGGGAGACTAGTGCTACATTTCCATATTAAGTGTTCTAGCTACATGGCAAATGAGTCCAACCTATCCATATACTGAGAGCTAGGTACATGGCAGACAAGTCCAATATGTTCATATACAGGGAGCTACGTACATGGCAGATGAGTCCAACATATCCATGCATAGAGAGCTATCTACATGGCAGATGAGTCCAACGTGTCCATATACAGAAAGCTAGGTACATGGCAGAATAGTGCAACATTTCCATGTACAGAGTTCTAACTATATGGCAGATGTGTCCAACATGTGTACATATAGAGGACTTGCTACAAGGCAGATGAGTCCAACGTGTTAATACACAGAGAGCTGGCTACATGGTTGATGAGTCCATTATGTCCATATACAGAAAGCTAGCTACATGGCAAACAATCCAACATCTTCATATTCGAAGACCTACCTCCATGGCAGCTCTATCTATCATATCCAATGACAGAGAGCTAGCTACATGGCAGAGGAGTCCAAAATGTCCATAAACAGAGAGCTAGCTACATGGCAGAGTAGTGCAATATTTCCATATACAGCGTTCTAGCTACGTAGTAGATGAGATCAACATATCCATATACAGAGATCTAGCTACAATGCAGACTAGTGCAACATTTCCATATACTGGGTTCTAGCTATGTGCAGATGAGACAAATGTGTCCATATACGGTGAGCTAGCTACATGGCAGAGTGATCCTACATGTCCATATAGAGAGGTCTAGCTACAGGGCAGAAGAGTCTGTGTTCATACGCAAAGAGCTAGCTACATGGCAAAGTAGTGCATCATTTCCACATATAGAGTTCTAGGTACATGGCAGATCAGTCCAACTTGTCCATATACTGAGAGCTAGCTACATGGCAGAGTAACCCAACATTTCCATATACAGAGTACTAGCTACATGGCAGATGAGTCCAACATGTCCATATACTGAGAGCTAGCTTCATGGCAGATGAGTCCAACATGTGTATATTTAGAGGACTAACAGAGAGAGCTGGCTAGATTATAGATGAGTCCAACATGTACATATACTGGGAGTTAGCTATGTGGCAGATGAGTCCAACATATGAATATTCAGAGGTCTAGGTACATGGCAGACAAGACCAATATCTTCATATACAGTGAGTTAACTACACAGCAGATCAGTCCATCAGATCCCTGTACAGAGTCCATTTACAGAGAGTTAGCTACATGGCAGAGTATTATAACACTTCCATAAACAAAGTCCTAGCTACTTGGCAGATGATTCCAACGTGTCCATATACAGTGAACCAGCTACATGGTAGAGTAGTGAAACATTTCCAAACATACAGAGTTCTAGATCCATGGCAGAGTAGTCCAACATGTCCATATACTGAGAGCTAGGTATATGGCAGCATAGTCTAACATGTCCATATATAGCGTACTAGCTCCATGGCAGATGAGTCCAACATGTCCTTATACTAAGAGTTAAATACATGGCAGAAGAGTCCAACATGTATATATTTAGAGGGCTAGCCACAAGTCAGATGAATCCAACATGTTCATACACAAACAGCTGACTACATGGTTGATGAGTCCTAATTATCCATATACAAAGAGCTAGCTACATGGCAGAGTAGTCATAAATGTCCATATACAGACTTCTAGCTACATAGCAGATGAGTCCAACGTCTCCATATACTGAGAGCTAGCTATAAGGCAGAGTAGTCCAAATTGTCCATATACAGAGTTCTAGTTACATAGCAGATGAGTCCAACATGTCCATATACTGATTGTTAGCATCATGAAAGTTGGGTACAACATGTGTATATTTAGAGAGCTAGACACAAGTAAGATGAGTCCAACATGTTCATACACAACGAGCTGGTTACATGGCAGATGAGTCCAACATGTCCATATACTGGGAGTTAGCTACATAGTAGATGAGTCCAATATTTGAATATTTAGAGGTCTAGCTACATGGCAAACAAGTCCAATATCTTCATATACAGAGAGCTAACTCCATTGCATATCAGTCCATCATATCCATGTACAGAGTGCTAGCTACATGTCAGATGAGTACAAAATGTCCATATTCAGACAGCTAGCTACATGGCAGAGTAGTGCACTATTTTCATATTCAGAATTCTAGCTACATGGCAGAGCAGTCCAACGTGTCCATATATTGAGAGCTAGCTAAATGACACAGTAGTCCAACATGTCCATATACTGAATAGTAACTACATGACAGATGAGTCCAACATGTCCATATACTGAGAGTTAGATACATGGCAGATGATTCCAACATGTGTATATTTAGATTAGTAGCTACAAGGCAGATGATTCCAACATGTTCTTACACAGACAGCTGGCTGCATGGCTGATGAGTCCATCATGTCCATATACTGAGAGCTAGCGACATGTCAGGAAAGTCCAATATGTTCATATACAGAGAGCTACCTACATATCAGATAAATCTAAATTATCCATGTACAGATATCTAGCTACATGGCATGCAAGTCCAAAATGCCCATATGAAGAGAGCTAGCTACAAGGCAGAGCAGTGGAACATTTCCATATACAGAGTTCTAGCTACATGACAGATGAGATCAACGTGTCCATATAAAGAGAGCTAGCTACAGTGCAGAGTAGTGCAATATTTCCATATACAGGCTTCTAGTTATGTGGCAGATGAGTCCAACGTGTCCATATACTGAGAGCTAGTTATATGGCAGAGTAGTGCAACATGCCCATACTCAGAGTTTTAGCTACATGGCAAATGAGTCAAACATGTCAATATATAGAGAGCTAGTAACATGGCAGAGCAGTGCAACAATTCCATATACAGAGCTATAGTACATGGCAGATGAATACATCATATCCATATACTGAGAGCTATATACATGGCAGAATAGTCCAACATGTCCATATACAGAGTACTAGCTAAATGGCAGATGAGTCCAACATGTCCATATACTGAGAGTTAGCTACATGGCAGATATGCCCTACATGTGTATATATAGAGGACTAGCTACAAGGCAGATGTGTCAGATATGTTCGTACAGAGACAGCTGACTACGTGGCTGATGACTCCAACATATCCATAGACAGAGAACTAGCAACATGGCAGACAAGTCTAATATGTTCATATACAGAGATCTACCTACATGGCAAATCAGTCCAACATATCACAGACAAGTCTAATATGTTCATATACAGAGATCTACCTACATGGCAAATCAGTCCAACATATCCATATCCAGAGAGCTAGCTACATGGCAGACGAGTCCAAAATGCCCATATACAGACTGCTGGCTACATGGCAGAGCTGTGCAACATTTCCATATACAGTGTTCGATCTACATAGCAGATGAGTCCAACGTGTCCATATAATGAGAGCTACCTAAATGACAGAGTATTCCAACATGTCCATATACAGAGTTCTAGCTACATGGCATATGAGTCCATCATGTCTATATACTGACAGTTAGCTTCCTGGCAGTTGAGTCCAACATGTGTATATTTAAAGGGCTAACTACAAGTCAGATTAGTCCAAGATGTTCATACAGAGAGAGCTGGCTACATGACCTTTGAGTCCAACATGTCCATATATTAGGAATTAGCTATGTGGCAGATGAGTCCAACTTATGAATATTTAGAGGGATAGCTACATGGCAGACAAGTCCAATATCTTCATATACAGAGAGTTAACTACATAGCAGATCAGTTCATCAGATCCATGTACAGAGTGCTACCTACATGGCAGACGAGTACAAAATGTCCATATACAGAGAGCTACCTACATGACTGAGTAGAGCAACATTTCCATATACAAAGTCCTAGCTACTTGGCAGATGAGTCCAACGTGTCCATATACAGAGAGCCAGCTACATGTTAGAGTAGTGCAACATTTCCCAATATACAGAGTTCTAGATCCATATATGGCAGAGTAGTCCAACGTGTCCATATACTGAGAGGTAGCTAAATGGCAGAGTAGTCCAATATGTCCATATACAGAGAACTAAAGGAGCTCTGGTAGCGTAGTGGTTACGAATCGGGCTGCGAACCTTAAGGTCAGCGGTTCGAAACTACCAGCAGCTCCGCGGGAGAAAGATGAGGCTTTCTACTCCCGTAAAGATTTACACCCTCGGAAACCCTGTACAGGGTCGCTATGGGTCGGAACCGACTC
>NW_006408926.1:1161464-1166261 GCF_000296735.1 Chrysochloris asiatica
TACTGAAAGTTAGCTACATGGCAGATGAGTCCAACATGTACAAATACTGAGAGTTAGCTACATGGCAGATGAGTCCAACATGTTTATATATAGAAGACAAGATACAAGGCAGATGACTCTAACGTGTTCATACACAGAGAGCTGGCAACGTGGCTGATGAGTACAACATTTCCATACTTAGAGAGCTAGCTATATGGCAGCAAATCCAACATGTTCATATACACAGATGTACCTACAGGGCAGATCATTCTAACATATCAATATACAGAGAGCTAGCTACATGGCAGATGAGTCAAAATATACTTATACAGAGAGCTAGCTCCATAGCAGAATAGTGCATCATTCCCATATATAGAGCTCGAGCTACATATCAGATGATTCTAACTTGTCCATATACAATGAGCTAACTACATGACAGACTAGTCCAACATGTCCATATAAAGGGTACTAGCTAAATGGCAGATGGGTCCAACATGTCCATATACTGAGAGTTAGCTACTTGTCAGATGAGTCCAAAATGTGTATATATAGAGGACTACCTACAAGGCAGATAAGTCAGCATGGTCATACAGAGAGAACTGTCTACATGGCTGATGAGTCCAATATGTCGATATACAGAGAGGTAACTACATGGCAGAGAAGTGCAACATTTGCAAATACAGAGTTCTAGCTACATGACAGATGAGTCCAAAGTGTCCATAGACTGTGAGCTAGCTACATGACAGAGTTGTCCAACATTTCCATATACACAGTATATGTTCTATGGCAGATGAGTCCAACATGTCCATATATTGAGAGTTAGCTACATGTCAGATAAGTCCAAAATGTGTATATATAGAGGACAAGCTACAAGACAGATGAGTCCAGCATGTTCATACAGAGAGAAATGTCTACGTGGCTGATGAGTCCAACATGTCCATTTACAGAGAGCTAACTACTTGGCAGAAAAGTCCAATATGTTCATAAATAGAGAGATACCTACATGGCAAATCAGTCCAAAATGTCCATGTACAGAGTACTAGTTTCATGGCAGAGTAGTGCAACATTTCCTTATACAGAGTTCTACCTACATGGCAGATGAGTCCAACGTGTCCATATACTGATAGCTAGCTACATGGCAGAGTCCTCCAACATGTCCATATACTGAGAATTAGATACATGGCAGATGATTCCAACATATTTATATTTAGAGGGCTAACTTCAAGTCAGATGAATACAACATGTTCATACACGGACAGCTGGCTCCATGGCTGATAAGTCCACCATGTCCATATACTTTGAGCTAGCTACATGACAGACAAGTCCAATATGTTCATATACAGAGAGCTACCTACATGGCTGATCAGTTCAACATACCATACCCTGAGAGCTAGCTACATGGCAGACGAGTCCAAAGTGTCCATATATAGAGAGCTAGCTACATGGCAGAGTAGTGCCACATTTCCACATACAGAGTTCTATCTACATGGCAGAGTAGTCCAACGTGTCCATATACTAATAGCTAGCTACATGGCAGAGTACTCCAACATGTCCATATACAGTGTATTAGCTATATCAGATGTGTCCAACATGTCCATATACTGAGTGTTAGATGCATGGCAAATGATTCCAACATGTTTATATTTAGAGGGCTAGCTACAAGTCAGATGAGTACAACATGTTGATATACAGACCACTGGTTCCATGGATGACGTGTCCACCATGTCCATATACTGAGAGCTAGCTACATGGCAGACAAGTCCAATATGTTCATATACAGAGAGCTACTTACATGGCAGATCATTTCAAAATATCTATGCACTGAAATCTAGCTATATGGCATACGAGTCCAAAGTGTCCATATATAGTGAGCTAACTACGTGGCAGAGTAGTGCAACATTTCCTTATACAGAGTTGTTGCTACATGGCGGCAGATATGCCCAACATGTTCATATACTGAGAGCTAGCTACATAGCAGAGTAGTCCAACATGTCCATACACAGAGTACTAGCTACATGGCTAAAGAATCCAACTGGTCCATATAATGAGAGCTAGCTACATGGCAGAAAAGTCCAATATGTTCATATACAGCGTGCTACCTACATGGAAAATCAGTGCAACATGTCCATGTACATACATGTACATACATGGCAGACAACTCCAAAATGTCCATATTAAAGAGCTATCTACA
Source organism: Chrysochloris asiatica (assembly GCF_000296735.1). Lineage (NCBI taxonomy): Eukaryota > Metazoa > Chordata > Mammalia > Afrosoricida > Chrysochloridae > Chrysochloris > Chrysochloris asiatica. The sequence goes on from NW_006408926.1 coordinate 1,163,635, forward strand.
TGGCAGAGTATTGCAACATTTCCATATACAGAGTTCTAGCTACACGGCTGATGAGTCCAACGTGAACATATACTGAGAGCTAGCTACTTAGCACAACAGTCAAACATGTCAATATACAGTGTTCTAGCTACATGGTGGATGAGTCCAACATGTTCATATACTGTGAGTTAGCTACATGGCAGATCAATCCAACATATCCATGTAGAGAGCTAGCTACATGGCAGATGATACCAAAATGTCCATAGACAGAGAGATAGCTTCAAGGCAGAGTAGTGCAACATTTCCATATACAGAATTCTAGCTACATGGCTATGTGTCTATATCCTGAGAGCTAGCAACATGGCAGAGTAGTCCAACATCTCCATATACAGAGTACTAGCTACATGGCAGATGAGTCCAACATGTGTATATATAGAGGACTAGCTACAACTCAGGTGAGTCCTACATTCTCATACACAGAGAGCAGGCTCCATGTCTGATGTGTCCAACATGTGCATATAATGTGAGCTAGCTACATGGCAGACAAGTCTAATATGTTCATATATATAGAGCTACCTACATTGCAGATCAATCCAACATATCCATGCACAGAGAACTACTTACATGGCTGAGGATTCCAAAATGTCCATATAAAGAGAGCTATATAAATGGCAGCGCAGCGCAACATGTCCATATTCAGAGTTCTATCTACATGGCAGATGAGTCCAAAGTGTCCATTTACTGAGAGCTAGCTACATGGCAGAGTCGTCCAACATGTCCATATACAGAGTCCTAGCTACATGACTACATGTCTATATACTGAGAGCAAGAAACATGGCAGAGTAGTCCAACATGTCCATATACAGAGTACTAGCTGTATGGCAGATGAATCCAACATGTGTATACATAGAGGACTAGCTACAAGGTAGGTGAGTCCAACATTCTCATACACAGAGAGCTGGCTACATGGCTGATGAGTCCAACATGTCCACATAATGATAGCTAGCTACATGGCAGACAAGTCCAATATAATCATATATGAAGAGATACCTACATGGCAGATCAATCCAACATATCCATGCACAGCATGCTAGCTACATGGCAGACAAGTCCAAAATGTCCATATACAGAGAGCTAGCTCCATGGCAGAGTAGTCCAACGTGTCCATATAAAAAGTACTGGATACATGGCAGAGTAGTGCAACATTTCCATATACTGAGTTCTAGCTACATGGCATATGAGTCCAATGTGTCCATATATGCAGAGCTAGCAACATGGAAGAGTATTGCAACATTTCCATATACACAGTTGCAACTCCATGGCAGATGAAATCAACATGTCAATATACTGAGAGCTAGCTACAATGCAGAGTAGTGCAACATTTCCATATAAAGAGTTCTAGTACATGGCAGATGAATACATCGTGTCCATATACTGAGAGCTATTTACATGGTAGAGTAGTCCAACATGTCCATATACAGAGTATTAGGTACATGGCAGTGTATTAAAAGATGTCCATATACTAAGAGATAACTACATGGCAGATGAATCAAACATGTGTATATTTAGAGGGCTAACTACAAGGTAGATGAATCCAACATGTTCATACACACTGAGCTGGCTACATGGCTTATGAGTCTAACATGTCCATATAAAGAGAGCAAGCTACATGGCAGACAAGTCCAATATGTTCATATACAGAGAGCTACTTACATGGCCGATCAGTCCAACATATCCATGTGCAGAGAGCTAGCTACATGGCAGACGAGTCCAAATTGTCCATATACAGAGAGCTAGATACATGGCAGAGTAGTACAACATTTCCATATTCAGAATTCTAGCTACAGGGCAGATTAATTCAACATGTGTATATATATAGAGGACTAGCAACAAGGCAAATGAGTCCAAAATGTTCATACACAGAGAGCTGGTTACAAGGCTGATGAGTCCAACATGTCCATATTGAGAGAGCAAGCTACATGACAGACAAGTCCAATATGTTCATATAGAGCAAGCAACCTACATGGCTGATCAGTCCAACATATGCATGCACAGAGAGCTAGCTACATGCAGATGAGTCCAAAATGTCCATATACAGATAGCTAGTTAAATGCAGAGTAGTGTAACATTTCTATATACAGAGTGCTTCATACATGACAAATGAATCCAATGTGCCCATATACTGAGAGCTGGATACATGGCAGAGTAGTCCAACATGTCCATATACATTGTACTAGCTACATGGTAGATAAGTCCAACGTGTCCATATACTGAGAATTAGGTACATGGCTTATGAGTCCAACATGTGCATATACTGAGAGTTAACTACATGACAGGTGTGTCCAACACGTCCACATACTTAGAGTTAGTTACATGGCAGATGAATCCAATATGTTTATAGAGAGTGCCTTAGCAACAAGGCACCAGGAATAGATGGAATAAACATAGAAATCTTTCAAGAAAGTGAGGCGGCACAGGAGGCACTCACTCATCTCTTCCAAGAAATTTGGAAGACAACTATCTGGCCGACTGGTTGGAAAAGATCAATATTTATGCCCATTCCAAAGAGAGGTGACCCAAAAGAATAGGGAAATCATCGTACAATCTCTTTGATATCTCAAACGAGTAAAGTTTTGCTAAAGGTAATA
>NW_006408926.1:1167003-1170017 GCF_000296735.1 Chrysochloris asiatica
AGCAGAGATGTCAGCTTGAGGACTAAAGTGCACCTGACCCAGGCCATGGTGTTTTCAATAGCCTCATATGGATGTGAAAGTTGGACAGTGAATAAGGAAGATCGTAGAATAATTGATGCCTTTGAGTTGTGGTGTTGGAGGAGAATGCTGAAAGTGCCATGGTCTGCAAAAAGAACCAATAGATCTGTTTTGGAAGAAGTGCAGCCAGAGTGCTCCTTAGAGGCACTTTGGACATACTGTCCGGAGGAAACAGTCGCTGGAGAAGGATGTCATGCTGGGTTTGGTGAAGGGTCAGAGAAAAAGAGGAAGATCCCTACCGAAATTGATTGGCCATGTGGCATCATTGATGGACTCAAGTGTGGCAGTGGTAATGAGGTTGGCCCAGCATTGGACATTTACTCATTCTGCTGTGCATGGGGTCACTATGAGTTGGTTCTGACTCAATGGCACCAGACAACAACAACAACAAGCGACAAGACAGATGAGTCCAATGTGTTCATACAGAGAGAGCTGGCTACATGGCTGATGAGTCCAACATGTCCATATACAGAGAGCTAGCTACATGGCAGACAAATCCAATATGTTCTTGTAGAGGGAGCTAAACACATGGCAGATAGATCCAACATATCCATGCACAGAGAGCTAGCTACATGACTGATGAGTCCAAAATATTCATATACAGAGAGCTAGATACATGGCAGAGTAGTGCAACATTTCTATATGAAGAGTTATAGATACAAATACAAATGAGTCCAATGTACCCATATACTGAGAGCTGGATACATGGCAGAGTAGTCCAACATGTACATATACAATGTAATAGCTACATGGCAGATCAGTCCAACATATTCATGCACAGAGAGCTAGTTTATGGCAGATAAGTCCAAAATGTCTATATACAGAGAGTTAGCTACATGGCAGAGTAGTGCAACATTACCATATACAGAGTTCTAGATACATGACAGATGAGTCCAATGTGTCCATATACGGAGACCTAGCTTCATGGCAGAGTAGTCCAACATTTACTTATACAGAGAATTAGCTACATAGCAGATGACTCCAATGTGTCCATATACTGAGAGATAGCTACAAGGCAGATGAGTACAACCTGTGTATATATAGAGGATTAGCTACATGACAGATGAATTCAACATGTACATATACAGTATACTAGCTACATGGCAGATGATTCCAACGTGTATATATAGAGGACTAACTACAAGGCTGATGACATCAATATGTTCATAGAGAGAGAGATGTCTATATGGCTGATGAGACCATCATGTCCATGTACAGATGGCTAGCTACATGGCAGACAAGTCCAATATGTTCATATACAGAGAGATAATTACATTTCAGATCAGTCCAACATATCCATGCACAGAGTGCTAGCCACATGGCAAAATACTTCAAAATGTCCATATACAGAGCGCTATCTACATGACAGTCAAGTCAAATATGTTCATATACAGAGAGCTAACTACATGACAGAGCAGTGCAAAATGTCTATATACAGAAAGCTAGCTAAATTGCAGAATAGAGCAACATTTCTATATACAGAGTTCTAGCTAAATGGAAGATGAGTCCAACGTGTCCATATAATGAGAGCTAGTTACATGGCAGAATAGTCCCACATTTCCGTATTCAGAATACTAGCTACATGGCAGATGAGTCAAACATTTGTATATGTAGAGAGCTAGCTATAAGGCAGAAGAGTCCAACATGCTCATACACAGAGAGCTGGCTACAAGGATGATGAGTCCAACATGTCCATATACAGAAAGCTAGCTACACATCAGACAAGTCTAACATGTTCATATAGAGGGAGCCACCAACATTGCAAATCATTCCAACATATCCATGTACAAAGAGCTAGCTACATGGCAGATGAGTCCAAAATGTTCATATACAGAGAGCTAGAGACATGGCATCGTAGTGCAACATTTCTATATACAGAGTTCTAGATACATGGCAAAGGAGCCCAACGTGCCCATATACTGAGAGCTGGATACATGGCAGAGTAGTCAAACATGTCCATATACATTGGAATAGCTACAAGGCTAAGAGTTAGCTACATGGCAGATAAATCAATCATGTTTATATATATATAGGCTTAGTGACAAGGCAGATGAGTCCAAAGTGTTCATACAGATAGAGTTGGCTACATGGCTGATGATTCCACCATGATATACAGAGAACTAGCTACATGGCAGACAAGTCCAATATGTTCTTATACAGAGAGCTACATACATGACATATCAATCCAACCTATCCATGCACAGAGAACTAGCTACATGGCAGTCGATTCCAAAATAACCATATACAGAGAGCTAGCTACATGGCAGAATGATGCAACATTTCAATATACAGATTTCTAGCTACATGGCAGATGAGTCCAAGGTGTTCATACACAGAGAGCTAGCTACATGGCACACTAGTCCAACACATCCATACACAGAGTATTAGCTACATGACAGATGAATCCATCATGTCCATATACTGAGATCTAGCTACATGTCAGAGTAGTGCAAGATTTCCATATACAGATTTCTAGTTTCATGGCAGATGAGTCCAACTTGTCCATATACTAAGAGTTAGCTACATGGCAGAGTAGTCCAACATTTCCATATAAAGAATAGTAGCTACATGACAGATGAGTCCAACATGCCCATATACTGAGCATTAGCTACATTGCAGATGAGTCCAACATGTGCATATATAGAAGAAAAGCTACAAGGCAGATGAGTCCAACATGTTCATACAGAGAGAGCTGTCTACATGGAAGATGAGTCCAACATGTCCAGGTACAGAGAGCTAGCTACATGGAAGACACCTCCAATATGTTAATATACAGGGAGCTATCTAACTGCATATCAGTCCAATATATCCATGCACTGTGAGATAGCTACATGGCCGATGAGTCCAAAATGTCCATACTCACAGAGCTAGCTACATGGCAGATGAGTCCAATATGTGAATATATAGAGAACTAGCTACAAGTCAGATGAGTACAA
>NW_006408926.1:1170117-1213584 GCF_000296735.1 Chrysochloris asiatica
AACATATTCATTCAGAGAAAGCTGGATACATGGTTAATGAGTCCAAAATGTCCATATACAGAGAGCTAGCTACATGGCAGACAAGTCCAATAGGTTCATATACAGGGAGCAACCTACATGGCAGATCATTCCACAATATCCATGCTCAGAGCACAAGCATCATGGCAGGTGAGTCGAAAATGTCCATATACAGAGATCTACCTATATGGAAGAATCATGCAGCATTTCCATATACAGAGGGCTTGCTATATGGTAGATGAGTGCAACGAGTCCATATACTGAAAGCTAGTTACATGGCAGAGTAGTCCAACATGTCCATATAGAGAGTACTAGCTACATGGCAGACGAGTTCAATATGTTCATATACTGAGAGATAGCTACATGGCAGGTGAGTCCAACATGTGTATATGTAGAGGACAAGATACAAGGCAGATGAGTCCAGCATGTTCAGAAAGAGAGAGAGCTGGCTATATGGCTGAAGAGTTGAACATGTCCATATACAGAGAGCTAGATACATGGCAGACAAGTCCAATACGATAATATACAAAGAGCTACCTATATGGCAGATCAGTCCAACATATCCACACATAGACAGCTAGTTACAGGGCAGATGAGTCCAAAATATCCATATACAGAGAGCTAGCTACATGGCAGAGTAGTGCAACATTTCCATTTAGAGAGTTCTAGATACATGTCAGAAGAGTACAACACATCCATATACTGAGAGCTAGCCACATGGCAGAGTATTCCAACATGTCCATATACAGAGTACTATCTACATTACAGATGAGTTCAACATGTCCATATACAGAGGAGTCCAACATTTGTATATATAGAGGACTAGCTACAACAAAGATGAGTCCAACGTGATAATACAGAAAAGCTGGCTACATGGATGATGAGACCAACATGTTCATATACAGAGAACTAGCTACATGGAAGACATGTCCAATATGTTCATTTACAGAGAGCTACCTATATGGCAGATAAATACAACATATCCATGCACAGAGAGCTAGCTACATGGTATACTAGTCAAAAATGTCCATATACAGAGAGCTAGCTACATGGTAGAGTAGTGCAACATTTCAGTATAAAGAAGTCTAGCTACATGACAGATGTGTCCAACGTGTCCATATACTGAGCGTTAGCTACATGGCAAAGTAGTCCAACATGTCCATATACAGAGTACTAGCTACATGGCAGACGTGCCAAACATGTGTATATATTGAGGACTAGCTCAAAGGCAGATGAATCCAACATGTTCATACATAGAGAACTGGCTACATGGCTGATGTGTCAAACATGTCCATATATAGACAGATAGATACATGGCAGAATAATGCAACATTTCTATATACATATTTCTAGATATATGGTAGATGAGTACAACGTGATCATATACTGAGAGTTAGCTACATGGCAGATGAATTCAAATGTCCATATACAGAGTAGTAGCTACATGGCAGATAAATTCAATGTGTCCATGCTCAGAGAGGTAGCTACATGGCAGACAAATCCAATATGTTCAAATAAAGAGATGTATCTACATGACAGATGAGTCCATGATATCCATATACAGAGAGCTAGCTACGTGGCAGAGTAGTGCATCATTTCCATATACAGAGTTCTAGCTACATGGTAGATGAGTACAAAGTGTCTGTACACAGAAAGCTAGCTAAATGTCAGAGAAGTCCCACATGTCCATATACAGAGTACTAGCTACAAGGAGCTCTGGTAGCGTAGTGGTTACGAATCGGGCTGCGAGCCTTAAGGTCAGCGGTTCGAAACTACCAGCCGCTCCGCGGGAGAAAGATGAGGCTTTCTACTCCCGTAAAGATTTACACCCTCGGAAACCCTGTACAGGGTCGCTATGGGTCGGACCCGACTCGATGGCACTTAACAACAACAACAAAGCTACATGGAATATGGGGACAACATGTGTACATATAGAGGACAAGCTACAAAGCACATGAGTCCAACATATTCATAGAGAAAGAGCTGGCTACATGGCTGATGAGCCCAACATGTCCATATACAGAGATATAGCTACATGGAAGACTAGTCCAATATGTTCATATACAGAAAGCTACCTACATGACAGATCAGTCCAACATATCCATCCATAGAGAGCTAGCTACATGGCAGACGAGTCCAAAATGTCCATATACAGAGAACTAGCTACATGTTAGAGTACTGCAACATTTCCATTTACAGAGTACTAGCTACATGGCAGATGAGTCCAACATGTCGATATACTGAAAATTAGCTACATGGCAGGTGAGTACAACATGTCCATGTACTTAGAGTTAGCTACATGGCAGATGGGTCCAACATGTTTTAATATAGAGGTCTAGGGACAAGGAAGATGAGTCCAACGTGTTCATACAGAGAGCTGGCTACATGGCTGATGAGTCCAACATGATATACAGAGAGCTAGCTACATGGCAGACAAGTCCAATATGTTCTTACACAGAGAGCTACCTACTTGACAGATCAGTCCAACATATCCAAGTACAGAGAGTTAGCTACATGGTAGACGAGTCCATAATATCCATATACAGAGAGCTAGCTATGTGGCAGACATGTTCAATATGTTCATTTACAGAGAGCTAGCTACATGGCAGATAAGTCCAACATATCCATACACAGAGAGCTAGCTACATGGTATAGTAATGCAACATTTAATTATACAGATTTCTAGCTACATGACAGATGTGTCCAACTTGTCCATATACTGAGAGCTAGCTACATGGCAGAGTAATCCAACATGTTCATATACAGAGTACTAGCTACATGGCAGATGAGTCCATCATGTCCATATCCTGAGAGTTAACCACATGGCACAGTCCAACATGTCCATATACAGAGTTCTAGCTACATGGCAGATGAGTCCAACATGTCTATATACTGAGAGTTAGCTATATGGCAGATGAGTCCAACATGTGTATTTATAGAGGACTAGCTACAAGGCAGATGAAATCAACGTGTTCATACAGAGAGAGCTAGCTACATGGCTGATGATTCCAACATGTCTATATAAAGACAGTAAGCTACATGACAGACAAGTCCAATATATTCATATACAGGGAGCGAACTACATGGCAGGTCAGTCCATCATATCCATACACAGAGAGCTAGCTAAATGGTAGATGAGTCCAAAATGTCCATATATCGATAGATAGATACATGGAAGAGTAGTGCAACATTTCTATATGCATATTTCTAGATACTAGGTAGATGACTACAATGTGCCCATGTGCTGATATTTACTACATGGCAGATGAGTCCAAATGTCCATATACAGAGTACATGCTACATGGCAGATAAGTCCAACTTGTCCATACTCAGAGAGCTAGCTACAAGGCAGACAAGTCCAATATCTTCATATACAGAGAGCTACAAACATGGCAGATCAGACCAACATATCCATGCTCAGAGAGCTAGCTACATGACAAACGAGTCCATAATATCTATATACATGGAGGTAGCTACATGGCAGAGTAGTGCAACATTTCCATATACGGAGTTCTAGCTACATGGCAGATGAGACCAACATGTCCATATACAGAGAGATAGCTACAAGGCAGAGTAGTGCAACATGTCCATATACAGAGTACTAGCTACATGGCAGATGGGGTCAAAATGTGTATATATAAAGGACTAGCTACAAAACTGGTGAGTCCAACATATTCATACAGAGAGAGCTGGCTACATGGCTGATGAGCCCAACATGTCCATATACAAAGATACAGCTTCATGGCAGACAAGTCCAATATGTTCTTATACAGATAGGTATCTACATGACAGATGAGTCCAACATATCCATGCACACATAGTTAGATACATGACAGACGAGTTCAAAATGTCCATATAGAGAGAACTAGCTACATCTTAGAGTACTGCACTATTTCCATTTACAGAGTGCTAGCTACATGGCAGATGATTCCAACGTGTCCGTATACTGAGAATTAGCTACATGGCATGTGAGTCCAATATGTCCTTATACTGGAAGTTGTCCTTATACTGGAAGTTAGCTACAGGGCAGGTGAGTCCAATATGCCCATATACTTAGAATTAGCTACATGGCAGATGGGTCCAACATGTTTATATATATATATATAGGCTTATGACAAGGCAGAAGAGTCAAACAGGTTCATACAGAGAGAATTGGCTACACGGTTGATGAGTCCAACATGATATACAGAGAGCTAGCTACATGCCAGACAAGTCCAATATGTTCTTATACAGAGATCTACCTACATGACAGATCAATCCCACATATCCATGCTCAGAGACCTAGCGACATGACAGACAAGTCCATAATATCCGAATACATAGAGCTAGCTACATGGCAGAATATTGCAACATTTCCATATTCAGAGTTCTAGCTACATGGCAGATGAGTGTAAGGTGTTCATATACAGAGAGCTAGCTACATGACAGACTAGTCCAACGTGTCCATATACAGAGTACTAGCAACACGGCAGAGTAGTCCAACATGCCCGATACTTAATTCTAGCTACATGGCAGATGAGTCCTTCGTTCCAAATACTGAAGCTAGCTACATGTCAGAGTAGTCCATCATTTCCATATACAGAATTCTACCTCCATCGTAGATGAGTCCAACATGTCAACACACTGAGAACTAGTTACATGGCAGAGTAGTCCAACATTTCCACATAAAGAATATTAGCTACATGGCAGATGAGTCAATCATGCCCATATACAGAGCATTACATACATTGCAGATGAGTCCAACGTGTGTATATATAAAGGACTAGCTACAAGGCAGATGAGTCAGACATATTCACACAGAGAGAGATAGCTACATGGCTGGTGATTCCAACATGTCCATGTACAGACACATTGCAGAGCATTGCAACATTTCCATATACAGAGGCCTCGATACATGGCAGATGAGTCCAAAATGTTCATATACAGAGAGCTAGACTATATGGCAGAGTAGTCCAAAATTTCCATATAAAGAATACTAGCTACATGGCAGATGAGTCCAACATGCCCATATACTGAGCATTAGTACATTGTAGGTGAGTCCAACCTGTGTATATATAAAGGACTAGCTACAAGGCAGATTAGTCCAACATGTTCATACAGAGAGAGATAGCTACATGGCTGATGAGTCCAACATTTCCATGTACAGAAACATGGCAGAGTATTGCAACATTTCCATATACAGAAGGCTCTCTACATGGCAGATGAATCCAATGTATCCATATACTGACAGCTAGCTACATAGCAGAGTAGTCCAACATGGCCATATACAGAGTACTAACTACATGGCAGATGAGTTCAATATGTCCATATTCTGAGAGTTAGCTATATGGCAGATAAGTCCAACACGTGTATATGTAGAGGAGTAGCTACAAGGCAGATGAGTCCAGCATCTTCATAGTGAGAGAGCTGGCTACATGGCTGATGAGTCCAACATGTCCATATACAGAGAGTTTGCTACATGGCAGACAAGTCCAATATGTTCATATAGAAAGAGCTACCTACATGGCAAAACAGTCCAAAATATCCATGCACAGAAAGCTAGCTACATGGCAGATGATTTCAAAATGTCCATATACAGAGAGCTAGCTTCATGCAGAGTAGTGCAACATTTCCATTTAAAGAGTTCTAGCTACATGGCAGAGTAGTCCAACATGTCCATATACAGAGTACTATCTACATTGCAGATGAGTTCAACATGTCCATATACTGAGAGTAAGCTACATGACAGAGGAGTCCAACATGTTCATCCACAGAAAGCTGGCTACATGGCTAATGAGTCCAAAATGTACATATACTGAGAGCTAGCTATATGCCAGAGTAGTGCAACATTTCTATATACAGAGTTCTAGTTAAATGACAGATATGTCCAAGGTATCCATATACTGAGAATTAGCTACATTGCACAGTAGTCCAACATGTCCTTTTAAAGAGTACTAGCTATGTGGCATATGAGTCCAACATATCCATATACTGAGAGTTAGCTACATGGCAGATGAGTCCAACATGTGTATATATAGAGAACTAGTTACAAGGCAGATGAATCTAACATGATCATACAGAGAGAGTAGACTACATGGCTGATGAGTCCAACATGTCCATATACAGAGAGTTAGCTACATGACAGACAAGTCCAATATGTTCATATACAGAGAGCTACCTACATGTCAGATCAGACCATCATATCCATGCTCAGAGCGCTAGCTATAAGACAGACGAGTCCATAATATCCATATACAGAGAGGTAGCAACATGGCAGAGTACTGCAACATTTCCATATACGGAGTTCTAGCTACATGGCAGAGTAGTCCAACATGTCCATACACAGAGTACTAGCTACATGTCAGATGGCGACAACATGTGTATATATAGAGGATTAGCTACAAATCAGGTGAGTCCAACATATTAATATGGAGAGAACTGGCTACATGGCTGATGAGCCCAACACGTTCATATAAAGAGATACCGCTTTATGTCAGACAAGTCCAATATGTTCATATACATGGAGCTACCTACATGGCAGATCAGTCCAACATATCCATGAACAGAGAACTAGCTACATGGCAGATGAGTCCATAATGTCCATATACAGAGAGATAGATATATGGCAGAATAGTGCAACATTTCTATATACATATTTCTAGATACATGGCAGATGTGTACAATGTGCCCATATACTGAGAGTTAACTACATGTCAGATGAGTCCAAATGTCCATATACAAAGTACAAATTACATGGCGGAAAAGTCCAACGTGTCCATACTTGGAGAGCTAGCTACATGGCAGAAGAGTTCAATATGTTCATATACAGAGAGCTACCTACATGTCAGATCAGACCATCATATCCATGCTCAGAGCACTAGCTACAAGACAGACGAGTCCATAATATCCATATACAGAGAGGTAGCAACATGGCAGAGTACTGCAACATTTCCATATATGGAGTTCTAGCTACATGGCAGGTGGGTCCAACGTATCCATGTACAGAGAGATAGCAACATGGCAGAGTACCCAAACATGTCCATACACAGAGTACTAGTTACATGGCAGATGGCGACAACATGTGTATATATAGAGGACTAGCTACAAAGCAGGTGAGTCCAATATATTCATACAGTGAGAGCTGGCTACATGGCTGATGAGCCCAACATGTTCATATAAAGAGATATAGCTTCATGGAAGACAAATCCAATAAGTTCATATACAAGGAGCTACCTACATGGCAGATCATTCCAACATATCTATGCAATGAAAGGTAGCTACATGGCCGATGAGTCCAATATTTTCATATTCAGAGAGCTAGCTATATGTCAGACGAGTCCAATTTATCCCTATACAGAGAGCTAGCTAAAGGACGGAGTAATCCAACATGCCCATTTATAGAGTACTAGTTAGATGGCAGAGGAGTCCAATATGTGCATATACAGAGAATTAGCTACATGGCAGACAAGTCCAATATATTCATATATAGAGAACTACCTACATGGCAGATCAGTCCAACATATTCAGGCACTGAGAACTAGGTACATGGCAGACGAGTCAATAATGTCCATATACAGAGAGCTAGCTACATGTCAGAGTAGAGCAACATTTCCATTTACATAATTCTAGCTACGTGTACGATGAGTCCAACGTGTCCATATACTGAGAACTAGCTACACGGCAGAATAGTCCAACATGTCCATATAGGGAATACTAGCTACGTGGCAGAAGAGTCCAACATGTTCATACAGAGAGAGCGGGCTACAGGGCAGACAAGTCCAATATGTTCATATACAGAGAGCTACCTACATGGCAGATCAGTCCAACATATCTATGATCAGAGAACTAGCTGCATGGCAGAGGAGTCCATAATATCCATATACATAGAGTTAGATACATGGCAGAGGAGAGCAACATTTCCATATACAGAGTTCTAGCTACATGGCAAATGAGTCCAACATGTCCATATACAGAGAGATAGCTACATGGCAGAATAATTCAGCATGTACACATACAGAGTACTAGCTACATGGCAGATGGTTCCAACATGTGTATATATAGAGGACTGGCTACAAAGCTGATCAATAAAAGATATTCATACAGAGAGTGCTGGCTACATGGCTGATGAGTCCAACATGTCCATATAGAGAGATACAGATACTTGGCAGAAAAGTCCAATATGTTCATATACAGACAGCTACCTACATGACAGATCAGTCCAACATATCCATGCCCAGAGAGCTAGCTATATGGAAGACATGTCCAAAATGTCTATATACAGAGAGCTAGCTACATGATAGAGCAGTGCAACATTTAAATTTAGAGTACTAGCTACATGGCAGATGAGTCCAATGTGTCCATATACTACGAGTTAACTACATGGTAGATGAGTCCAACATGTGTATATATAGAGGACTACCTACAAGACTGATGAGTCCAACATGTTCATAAAGAGAGAGCTGGCTACATGGCTGATGAGTCGGATATGTTCATATTCAGAGAGCTAGCTACATGTCAGAGAAGTCCAAAATATCCATATACAGAGAGCTAGCTAAATGGCAGAGTAATCCAACATGTCTATATACAGAGTACTAGCTACATGGCAGAGTAGTCCAACATGTGCATATACAGAGAACAAGCTTCATGGCAAACAAGTCCAGAATGTTCATATACAGGATGCTACCTATATGGCAGATCAGTCCAACATATCCATGCATAGAGGGCTAGCTACATGGTAGATAAGCCAAAATGTCTATATACAGAGAGCTAGTTACATGGCAGAGTAGTGCAACATTTCTATATACAGAGTTCTAGATACATGGCAGATGATTCTAACATGCCCCTACACTGAGAGCTGGATTCATGGCAGAGTAGTCCAAAATGTCCATATACAGAGTACTAGCTACATGGCAGATAAGCCAACGTCTCCATATACTGAGAGTTAGCTACATGGTAGATGAGATTAACATGACTATACACTGAGAGTTAGCTACATGGCAGGTAAGTCCAACATGTCCATATACTTAGAGTAAGCTACATGACAGATGAGTCCCACATTTTTATATGGAGAGGCCTGGCAACAAGGGAGATGAGTCCAACGTTTTCATACAGAGAAAGCTGGCTACATGGCTGATGAATCCAACATGTCCATATGCAGAAAGGTAGCTACATGGCAGACAAGACTAATATGTTAATATACAGATAGCTAACTATGTGAAAGATCAGTCCTACATATCCTGCTCAGAGAGCTAACTACATGGCAGACGAGTCCATAATATCCATATACAAAGAGCTAGCTACATGGCAGAATAGTGCAACATTTCTATATACAGAGTTCTAGCTACATGGCATATGAGTCCAACGTGTCCATATACTAGAGATAGCTACATGGCAGAGTAGTCCAACATGTCCGTATACAGAGTACTAGCTACATGGCAGATGAGTCCAACCAGTCCATATACTGAGAGTTGGCTACATGGCAGATTAGTCCAATATGTCCAAATACTGAGAGTTAGCTACATTGCAGATGAGCTCAACATGTCTGTATACTGAAATTTAGCTACATGGCAGATGAGTCCAACATGTTTATATAGAGGACTAGCTACAAGGTAGATTAGTTCAACATGTTCATCCAAAGACAGATGGCTACATGGCTGATGAGTTCAACATATCCATGTACAGAGAGCTAGCTACATGGAAGAAAAGTCCAATATGTTCATATACAGGGAGGTACCTACATGGCACATCAGTCCAACATATCCATGCACTGAGAGCTAGCTACATGACCCATGAGTCCAAAATGTCCATATACAAAGATCTAGCTACATGGCAGATGAACCCAATGTGTTCCTATACTGAGAGTTAGCAACTTGGCAGATGAGTCCAATATGTGTATATATAAAGGACTAGCTACAAGACAGATGAGGCCATGATGTCCATACAGAGAGAGATGGCTACATGGCAGAGTAGTCCAACATGTCCGTATACAGAGTACTAGCTACATGGCAGATGAGTCCAACCAGTCCATATACTGAGAGTTGACTACATGGCAGATTAGTCCAATATGTCCAAATACTGAGAATTAGCTACATTGCAGATGAACTCAACATGTCTGTATACTGAAATTTAGCTACATGGCAGAAAAGTCCAATATGTTCATATACAGGGAGCTATTTACATGGCAGATCAGTCCAACATACCCATGCACAGAGAGTTAGTTACATGACAGATGAGTCCAAAATGTCTATATACAGAGAGATAGATAGATGGCAGAGTAGCACAACATTTCTATATACATATTTCTAGATAAATGGCACATGAGTCCAAAGTGCCCATATACTGAGAGCTGGGTACATGGTACAGTAGTCCAACATGTCCATATACAGAGTACTAGCTACTTAGCAGATGAATCCAACATGTCAGTATACTGAGAGTTAGCTACACGGCTGATGAGTTCAACATGTGTATATTGAGAGGACTAGCTGCAAGTCAGATGAGTACAACATTTTCATACTCAGAGACCAGGCTACATGGCTGATGAGTCCAACATATCGATGTACAGTGAGCTAGCTACATGGAAGACAAGTCCAATATGTTCATATACAGGGACCTACATACATGGCAGATCAGTGCAACATATCAATGCAATGAGAGCTAGCTACATGGCCGATGAATAAAAAATGTCCATATACAGAGAGCTAGCTACATGGCACAGTTGTGCAACATTTCCATTTACAGAGTTCGAGCTACATGGCAGATGAGTCTAATGTGTCCATATACTGAGAGTTAGCTACATGGCATATGAGTCCTTCAAGTCCATATACTGAGAGTTAGCTACATGGCAAATGAGTCCAACATGTTTATATAAATAAGACTAGCTACAAGGCAGATGAGTCCAACATGTTCATACAGAGAAACTGGCTACATGGCTGATGAGTCCAACATGTCCATATACAATGAGCTAGCTACATAACAGACAAGTCCAATATGTTCATATACAGAGAGCTACCTACATTGAAGATCTGTCCAGCATATCCATGCTAAGAGAGCTAAGTACATGGAAGATGTGTCCAAAATATCCATGCACGGAGAGCTAGCTACATGACAGATGAGTCTAAAAGGTTCTTATACAGAGAGCTAGCTTCATGGCAGAGTAGTGCAACATTTCAATTTACAGAGTTCTAGCTACATGGAAGAGTACTCCAACGTGTCCATATAAAGAGTACTAGCTACATAGCAGATGAGTTCAACATGTCCATATACTGAGAGTTAGCTACATGGCAGAGGATTCCAACATGTGTATATATAGAGGACTAGCAACAACGCAGATGAGTCCAACATGTTCATGCAGAGAGAGCTGCATACATGGCTGATGACTACAAACATGTTCATATATAGAGAGCTAGCTGCATGGCAGACATTTCCAATGTGTTCACTTACAGAGAGCTATCGACATGACAGTTCAGTCCAGCATAACCATGCACAGAGAGTTAAGTACATGACAAACTAGTCCAAAATGTCCATATACAGAGAGCTAGCTACATGGTAGAGTAGTGCAATATTCCCCTATATAGAGTTCTCGCTACATGGCAGATGAGTCCAATGTGTCCATATTCTGAGAGCTAGCTACATGGCAGAGTAATCTTACATGTAAATATATAAAGTACTAGCTACATGGCAGATGAGTTCAATATGTCCATATACTGAGAGTTAGCTACATGGCAGTTGAGTCCAACATGTTTATATATAGAAGACTAGCTTCAAGGCAGATGAGTCCAACATGTCCATAGAGAGAAACTGGCTACATGGCTAGTGAGTCCAACATGTCCATATGCAGAGAGCTAGCTACATGGCAGACAAGTCCAATATGTTCATATACAGAGAGCTACCTATTGGCAGATCAGTCCAACATATCCATGCACATATAGCTAGCTTCATGGCAGATGAGTCCAAAATGTCCATATACAGAGAACTAGCTACATGGCAGAGTAGTGCAATATTTCCAATTACAGAGTTCTCGCTACATGGCAGAGGAGTCTAACGTGTCCATATACTGAGAGCTTGCTCCATGTTAGAAGAGTCCGCTTCATGGTAGAGTACTCCAACATGTCCATATACTGAGAGTTATCTACATGGCAGATTAGTCCAACATGTGTATTTATAGAGGTCTAGCCACAAGGCAGATGAGTCCAACATGTTCATTGAGAGAGCGCTACATATACTGAGAGTTAACTACATGGCAGATGAGTCCAACATGTCCATATACTGAGAGCTAGCTACATGGCAGAGTAGTCCAACATTTCCATATACAGAGTATTAGCCACATGGCAGATTAGTCCAATGAGTCTACATACTTTGAGATAGCCACATGGCAAGTGAGTCCAACGTGTCCATATACTGAGAGGTAGCTATACGGTAGATGAGTCCAACATGTGTTTATAGAGAGGACTAGCTACAAGGCAGATGAGTTCAACATGTTCATACAGAGAGAGATGGCTACACGGCTGATGAGTCCAACATGTCCATATACAGAAAGCTAGCTACATGGCAGACAAGTCCAATATGTTCATATACAGGAAGCTACCTACATGGCAGATCAGTTCAACATGTCCATGCACAGTGAGCTATCTATATGGCAGATGCGTGCAAAATGTCCATATACTGGGTGCTAGCTAAATGACAGAGTTATCCAACATGTCCTGATACAGAGAACTAGCTAAATGGCATATGAGTGCAACATGTCTGTATACTAAGAATTAGCTGTATACAGATGAGTCCAATATGTGTATATGTAGAGGACTATGTACAAGGCACATGAGTCCAACATGTTCATACAGAGGGAGCTGGGTACATGGATGATGAGTCCAACATGTCCTTGTACAGAGAGCTAGCTACACGGCAGACAAGTCCAATATATTCATATACAGATTGCTCCCTAAATTGCAGATCATTCCAAAATATTCATGCTCAGAGAGCTAGCTACATGGCAGAGTAGTTCAACATGTCAATATACAGAGTATTACCTACATGGAAAATGAGTCAAACATGTTCATATACTGGGAGTTTTTCACATGGCAGATGAGTCCAATATGTGTATATAGAGGACTATCTACAAGGCAGATAAGTCCAACATGTTCATACAGAGAGAGATAGCTACATGGCTGATGAGTTCAACATGTCCATATACAGAGAACTAGATACATGACAGAGTAGTGAAACATTTCTATATACAGAGTTCTAGCTATATGGCAGATGAGTTCATCGTGTCCATATACAGAGAGCTAGCTACATGGCAGACAAGTCCAAAATGTCCATATATAGAGTTAGCTACATGGCAGATGAGTACAACATACATATAGAGAACTAGCTACAAGGTAAATGAGTATAACGTGTTCATACAGAGAGAGCTCACTACATGGCTGCTAAGTCTAACATGTCCAAATACAGAGAGCTAGCTACATGGCAGACAAGTCCAAAATGTCCATATACAGAAAGCTAGCAACATGGCAGATGATTCCAACGTGTCCATATACTGACAGCTATCTACACGGCAGAGTCGTCCAACATTTCCATATACAGAGTACTAGCTACATGTTAGATGAGTCCAACATATCCACATACTGAGAGCTAGCTATATTGCAGACAAGTTCAATACATTCATATACAGAGAGGTACCTACATGGCGAATCAGTCCATCATATCCATGCACAGAGAGCTATCTACATGGCAGAGAAGTCCCAAATGCCCATATATGGAGAGATAGCCACATGTCAGACCTGTGCAACATTTCCATATACAGAGTTCTAGCTACATGGCAGATGAATCCAAAGAGTCCATATTCTGAGAACTAGCTACATGGCCAAGAAGTCCAACATTTTCATATACAGACTACTAGCTACATGGCAGATGAGTCCAACATGTGTATATATAGAGATTAGCTACAAGTCAGATGAGTCCAACATGTTCATACAGAGAGATCTGGCTGCATGACTGATGATCAAGTCTAATATGTTCAAATACAGAGAGCTAGCTACATGGCGATCAGTCCAACATGTCCATGCACAGTGAGCTAGCTATATGGCAGACGCATGCAAAATGTCCATATACTGGGTGATAGCTAAATGACAGAGTAGTCCAACATGTCCCGATACAGAGAACTAGCTAAATGGCAGATGAGTCCAACATGTCTGTATACTGAGAATTAACTACATGACAGATGAGTCCAACATGTGTATATGTAGAAAACTATCTACAAGGCACATGAGTTCAACATGTTCATACAGAGAGAGCTGGGTACATGGCTGATGAGTCCAACATGTCCTTGTACAGAGAGCTAGCTACATGGCAGACAAGTCCAATATATTCATATACAGATAGTTCCCTACACGGCAGATCATTCCAAAATATCCATGGTCAGAGAGCTAGCTACATGACAGAGTAGTTCAACATGTCAATATACAGAGTATTACCTACATGGAAAATGAGTCCAACATGTCCATATACTGGGAGTTTTCCACAGGGCAGATGAGTCCAATATGTGTATATATAGAGGACTATCTGCAAGGCAGATAAGTCCAACATGTTCATACAGAGAGAGATGGCTACATGGCTGATGAGTCCAACATGTCCAAATACAGACAGCTAGCTACATTGCAGACAAGCCCTCTATGTTCATATAGACAGAGGTACCTACATTGCAGATCAGTCCAACATACAGATTTATAGCTACATGGCAGATGAGTCCAATGTGTCCATATACTGAGAACAACCACATGGCAGAGTATTCCAATATGTGTATATCGAGGACTACCTACCTGGCAAATAAGTCCAACAGGTTCATACACAGAGAGCTGGATACGTGGCTGATGAGTACCACATGTCCAATACAGAGAACTAGATACATGACAGAGTAGTAAAAGATTTCCATATACAGAGTTCTAGCTACATGTCAGATGAGTCCAATGTGTCTATATACAGAGAGCTAGCTACATGGCAGACAAGTCCAAAATGTCCATATACAGAGAGCTAGCTACATGGCAGATGATTCCATCATGTCCATAATCTGACAGCTAGCTATATAGCAGAGTCGTCCAACATTTCCATATATACAGTGCTAGCTACATGGCAGATGATTCCAACATGTGTACATATAGAGGACTAGCTACAAGGCAGATTAGACCAATGTGTTCATACAGAGAGAGCTGGCCACATGCCTGATGACTCCAACATGTCAATATACAGAGAACTAGCTACGTGGCAGACAAACCCTCTATGTTCATATACAGAGAACTACCTACATTGCAGATCATTCCAAGATATCCATGCACAGAGAGCTATCTACATGGCAGATGAGTCCAAAATGTCCATATACAGAGAACTAGCCACATTTCAGAGTAGTGCAACATTTCCATATACAGAGTTCTAGCTACAAGGCAGATGAGTCCAAAATGTCCATATACTGAGTCCTAGCAACATGGTAGAGAAGTCCAACATTTCCATATACAGAGTACTAGCTACATGGCAGATGAGTCCAAAGCGTCCGTAAACTGATAGCTAACTACATGGCAGAGAAGTCCATCATTTTTATATACAGAGTACTAGCTACATGATAGATGAATCCAACAAGTCCTTATACTGAGAGTTAGCTACATGACAGATGACACCACATGTGTATATATAGAGGGCTAGCTACGAGGCAGTTGAGTCCAACATGTTCATACAGAGAGAGCTGGCTACATGGCTGATGAGTCCAACATTTCCATATACAGAGAGCTAGCTAAAACGCAGATGATTCCAATGTGTCCTTATACTGACAGCTAGCTACATGGCAGAGTCGTATATCATGTCCATATACAGAGTACTAGCTTCATGGCTGGTGAGTCCAACATGTCCATATACTTAGAATTAGCTACATTGCAGATGAGTCCAACATGTGTATATATAGCGGACTTGCTACAAGACAGATGAGTCCAACATGTTCATACAGAGAGAGCTGGCTACATGGCTGATGAGTCCTTCATGTCCATATCCTGAGAGCTAGCTACATGTCAGACAAGTCCAATATGTTCATATACAGAGACCAACATATTTGGTAGATCAATCCAACATATCAATGCAGAGAGAACTAGCTACATGACAGAAGAGTTCAAAATGTCCATATAGATAGATCTAGCTACATAGCAGAGTAATGCAACATTTCCTTAAACAGAGTTCTAGCTACATGGTAGATAAGTCCAACATATCCATATACTGAGAGATAGTTACATGGCAGATGAGTCCAACGTGTCCATATACCGACAGCTATCTACATGACAGAGAAATCCAACACGGCCATATACAGAGTATTAGCTATATGGCAGATGAGTCCAACATGTCCATATTTTGAGAGTTAGCTACATGGCAGATGAGTTAAACATGTGACTATTTAGAGGAAAATCTACAAGGCAGATGAGTCCAACATGTTCATACACAGAAATTTGGCTACATGGCTGATGAGTCCAACATGTCCATATACAGAGAGCTAGATACATGGCAGACAAGTCCAAAATGTCCTTATACAGAGAGCTAGCTACATGGCAGATGATTGCAACGTTTCCATATACTGACAGATATCTACATGTCAGAGTCGTCCAAAAATCCATATACACAGTACTAGCTACATGGAAGATGAGTCCAACATTTCCATATACTAAGAATTAGCTACATGGCAGATGAGTCGACCATGCGTATATATAGAGGACTACCTACAAGGCACATGAGTCCAACATGTTCACACAGAGAGATCTGACTTCATGGCTGATGAGTTCAACATGTCCATATACTGAGAGCTAGTTACATGGAAGACAAGTCCAATAGGTTCAAATACAGAGAGCTACCTGCATTGCAGATCACTAGAACATATAATTCACATTGAGCTAGCTACATGGCAGATGAGTGCAAAGGATCCATATAGGGAGAGCTAGCTACATGGCAGAGTAGTACAACATTTCCATATAAAGAGTACTATCTATATGGTAGGTGAGTCCAACGTGTCCATATAAAGAGAGCTATCTAAATTCAGACAAATCCAAAATATCCATATATAGAAAGCTACCTACATGGCATATGACTCCAATGTGTCAATATACTGAAAGCTAGCTGCATGGCAGAGTCGTGTATTATTTCCATATACAGAGTACTAGCTACAAGGCAGATTAATCCAACATGTCAATATACTGAGAGTTAGCTACAAGACAGATGAGTCCAATATGTTCATATACAGAGCAATACCTACATGTGACATCAGTCCAACTACAAGGCAGTCTAACTACAGTCTAACTACAAGGCAGATGAGTCCAACATGTTCATTCAGAGAGAGCTGGCTACATGGCTGATGAGTCCAACATGTCCATATACAGAGAGCTAGCTATGTGGCAGACTAGTCCAATATGTTCATATACAGAGCGATACCTATATGTGACATCAGTCCAACATATCCATGCACAGAGAGCTAGCTACACGGCAAATGAGTCCAAATTGTCAATATACAGAGTGCTAGCTATATGGCAGAGTATTGCAAAATTTACCTATACAGAATTCAAGCTACATGGCAGGTGAGTCAAACATGTCGATATATTCAGATCTAGCTACATGGCAGAGTAGTCAAATATTTCCATATACAGAGTTATAGATACATGGCAGATGAGTACAACATGTCCATATACTGAGTGACAGCTATATTGCAGATGAGTCCAACATGTGTATATATAGAGATCTAGCTACAAGACAGATGAGTCCAACATGTTAAAACAGAGAGAGCTGGCTACATGGCTGATGATTCCAACATGTCCATATACAGAGAGCTAGCTACATGACAGAGTAGTGCAACATTTCCATATACAGCGTTCTAGATACATAGCAGACGAGTCAAAAATGTCCATACACAGAATGCTAGCTTCATGACAGGTGAATCCAACAGGTCCACATATTGAGCGTTAGTTACATGGCAGATGAGTCCAACATGTGTAAATATAGTGGACTAACAAGGCAGATGAGACCCACATGTTCATACAGAGAGAGCTGGCTACAAGACTGATGCGTCCAACATGACTATATACAGTGAGCTAGCTACAAAGCAGAAAATTCTAATATGTTCATATACAGAGAGCTACTTACATGGCAGATCAGTCCAATACATCAAAGCACAGAGAGCTAGTTACATGGCAGATGAGTCCAAAATGTCCATATACAGAAAGTTAGCTGCATGGCAGTGTAGTGCAACATTTCCATATACAGAGCTCTAGCTACGTGGCAGACGAGTCCAACATGTCGATATACTAAGACCTAGCTACATGGCAAACAAGTCCAATGTGTTTATATGCAGAGATCTAAATACATGGCAGATAAGTCCATGATATCCATGCAAAGATAGCTAGCTACATGGCAGATGAGTCCAAAATGTCCATATACAGAGAAATAACTACATGTCAGAGTAGTGCAACATCTCCATGTACAGAGCTCTAGCTACATGGCAGATGAGTACAACGTGACCATATAGTGATAGCTAGCTACATGGTAGAGTAGTGAAACACGTCCAAATACAGACTACTAGCTACATGGCAGATGAGTCCAACGTGTCCATATACTGAGAGTTAGCTACATGACAGATGAGTCCAACATGTATATATACAGGATTAGCTACTAGGCAGATGAGTCGAAAATGTTCATACACATAGAGCTGTCTACATGGCTGATGAGATCAACATATCAATATACAGACAGCTAGCTACATGGCAGACAAGTCCCATATGTTCATATACAGAGAGCTACCTACATTGAAAAGTAGTGCAACATTTTCATTTACAGAGTTCTAACTACTTGGCAGATGAGTCCAACATATGCATATACAGAGAGCCAGCAACATGGCAGATGAGTCCAACGTGTCCATATACTGAGAGCTAGCTACATTGCAGAATAGTCCAACATGTCTATATACAGAGTACTAGCTACATGACAAATGAGTTCAACATGTCCATATACTGAAAGTTAGCTACATGGCAGATGAGTCCAACATAGGTATATATAGAGGATTAGCTACAAGGCAGATGAGTCCAACATGTTCAAACAGAGAGAGCTGGCTACATGGCTGATGAGTACAACTTGTCCATGTACAGAGAGCTACCTACATGGCGGATGAGTGCAACTTGTCCATATACAGAGAGCTATCTACATGGCAGACAAGTGCAATATGTTCATAAACAGTGAGATACCTACATTGTAGATCAGTCCAATATATCCATGCACAGAGAGCTAGTTATATGGCAGACGATTCCAAAATGTCCATATACAGAGAGCTAGCTACATGGCAGAGTAGTAAAACCTTTCCATGTACAGAGCTCTAGCTACATGGCAGATGAGTACAATGAGACCATATAGTGAAAGCTAGCTACATGGCAGAGTAGTGCAACATTTCCACATAAAGTGTTATAGCTACATGTCAGACGAGTCCAAAGTGTCCATATCCTGAGAGCTAGCTACATAGCAGAGTAATCCAACATGTCCATATGCAGAGAACTAACTACATTGCAGATGAGTCAATCATGTCCACATACTGAGAGTTAGCTACATGGCAGATGAGTCCAACATGTGTATATTTAGAGGGCTAGTTACAAGGCAGATGACTCGAACATATTCATACAGAGAGAACTGGCCACATGGCTGAGCAGTCCAAAATGTCCACATACTAAGAGCTAGCTACATGGCACACAAGTCCAATATGTTCATATGCAGAGAGCTACCTACATGGCAGGTTGGTCCAAGATAACAATGCACAGAGAGCTAGGGACATGGCAGACGAGTCCAAAATGTCCAAATACAGAGAGCTCGCTTCATGACAGAGTTGTGCAACAATTCCATATACAGAGTATTAGCTACATGGCTGGTGAGTCCAACATGTCCATATACTGAGAATTAGCTATATGGCAGATAAGTCCAACATGTGTATATTTAGTGGGCTAGCTACAAAGCAAATGAGTAGAACATATTCATGCAGTGAGAGCTGGCTACATGGCTGATGACTGAAACATGTCCATATACTGAGAGCTACTTAAATGGCAGACAAGTCCTATATGGTCATATATAGAGAGCTACCTACATGGAAGATCAGTCCAACATATCCATGCACAGAGAGCTAGCTACATGGCAGACGAATCCAAAATATTCATATACAGATAGCTAGCTACATCGCAGAGTAGTGCAAAATTTCCATATACAGATATCTAGCTACATGGCAGATGAATCCAACGTGTGCAAATACTGAGAGACAGCTACATGGCAGTTGAGTCCAACGTGTCCAGATTATGAGAGCTACCTACATGGCAAAGAAGTCCAGCATATAAATATAGAGAGTACTAGCTACATGGCAGATGAGTCCAACATGTCCATATACTGAGAATTAGCTACATGGCAGATGAGTCCAACATGTGTATATTTAGAGTGCTAGCTACAAGACAGATGAATTGAACATATTCATATAGATAGAGTTGGCTACATGGCTGATGAGACCAACATGTCCGTAAACAGAGAGATATCTACTTGGTAGACAAGTCCAATATGTGCATATGCAGAGAGCTACCTACATGTCAGATCAGTCCAAGATATCCATGCACAGAGAGCTAGCTACATGGCGACAAGTCCTAAATGTCCATATATAGATAGCTAGCTACATTCCAGAGTAGTGCCACATTTCTATATATAGAGGACTAGCTACATGGCAGATGAGACCATCATCTCCATATCCTGAGAGCTAGCTACATGGAAGAGTAGTCCAACATGTCCATATATAGAGTACTAGCTACGTGGCAGATGAATCCAATGTGGCCATATACTGAGAGCTAGCTACATGACAGATGAGTCAAACATGTGTATGTTAAGAGGGATAGCTACAAGACAGATGAGTCCAACATATTCCTAAAGAGAAAGCTGGCTACATGGCTGATGTGTCCAACATGCCCATATACAGAGAACTAGTGACATGGCAGAGAAGTCCCATATGTTCATATAAAGTGTTCTACCAACATGACAGATCAGTCCAGCATATCTATGCACAGAGAACTAGCTACATGGAAGACGAGTACAAAATGTCCATATACAGAGAGTTAGCTACATGACACAGTAATGCAAAATTTCCATATACTGAGTTCAAGCTACATGGCATATGAGTCCAACGTGTCCATACACTGAGAGCTAGCTACATGACAGAGTAGTTCAACATTTCCGCATACAGAGAACTAGCTGCATTGCAGATGAGTCCAACATGTCCATATACTGAAAGTGAGCAACATTGCAGACGAGTCCAACATGTGTATATGTAGAGGAATAGCTACAAGGCAGATGAATCGAACATGTTCATACAGAGAGAGCTACATACATGGCAGATGAGACCAACATGTCCATATACTGATAGTTAGCTAAATGGCAAATAAGTTCAACCTCTGTATATATAGAGGACTAGCTACAATGCTGATGAGTCCAACATGTTCTTAAAGAGAGAGCTGGCTACATGGCAGACAATTCCAAAATGTCCGTATACAGAGAGCTAGCTATATGGCAGAGTATTCCAACATGTCCGTATACAGAGTACTAGCTACATGGAAGATGAGTCCAACATGTCCATATACTTAGAGTTAGGTACATGTCAGGTAAGTCCAACATGTGTATATATAGAGGACTAGATACAAGGCAGATGAGTCCAACGTGTTCATACAGAGTGCTGGCTACATTACTGATGAGTGCAACGTGTCCATATACAGAGAGCTAGCTACATGGCAGACAAGTCCAATATGTTCATATACAGAGAGCTACCTACATGGCTGATCAGTCCAATGTATCATTGCACAGATGGCTAGCCACATGGCAGACGAGTCCAAAATACTCATATACTGACAGCTAGCTACATGGCAGAGTAGTCCAACATGTCCATATAAAGAGTACTAGCTACATGGCAGATAATTCCAACATGTCGATATACTTAGAGTTAGCTACAATGCAGATGAGTCCAATATGTGTATATACAGAGGACTAGCTACAAGGCAGATGAGTCCAACATGTTCATATAGAGAGAGTTGGCTACATGGCTGATGAGTCCAACATGTCCATATACAGAGAGCTAGCTACTTGGTAGACAAATCTAATATGTTCATATGCAGAGATCTACCTACATGGCGGATCAGTCTATAAAAACCATGCAAAGAGATCTAGCTACATGGCAGACAAGTTGAAAATGTCCATATACAGAGAGGTATCTACACGGCAGAGTAGTGCAACATTTCCATATACAGAGCTATAGCTACTTGGCAGATGAGAACAATGTGTCCATAGACTGAGAGTTAGCTACATGGCAGAGTAGTACAACATGTCTATATACAGAGTACTAGCTAAGTGGCAGAAGAATCCAACATGTCCATATACTGAGAGTTAGCTACATGACAGATTAGTCATGTCATTAGAGGGCTAACTACAAGACAGATGAGTCAAACATATTCATACTGAGAGAGCTGACTACATGGCTAATAAGCCCAAAATGTCCATATACTGAGAGCTAGCTACTTGGTAGATAAGTCAAAAATGTCCATATTCAGATAGCTAGCTACATGGCAGAGTAGTGAATCAATTACATATATAGAATTCTAGCTACATGGAGATGAGTCAAACGTGTCCATATACTGAGAGCCAGCTACATGGCAGGTGAGTCCAACTGACCATATAATGAGAGTTAGCGACATGGAAGATTAGTGCAGCATTTCCATATACAGAGTTGCATATACATGGCAGATGATTCCTACATGTCAATAAACTGAGAGATAGCTACATGGCAGAGTAGTCCAACATGTCCATACACAAAGTTCTAGCTACATGGAAGATGAGTCCAACATGTCCATATACAGAGAGTTAGCTACATGGCAGATTAGTCCAACATGTTCATACAGAGAGTGCTAGCTACACGGCTGAAGAGACCCACATATCCATATACAGAGAGCTAGCTACATGTCAGACAAGTCCCATATGTTCATATACAGATCGCTACCTACATGGCAGATCAGTCAAGCATATTTATGCACATTGAGCTTGTTACTTGACAGACAAGGCCAAAATATCCATATATAGGGAGCTAGCTATACGACAGAGTAGTGCAACATTTCCATATACAGAATTCATGACACATGGCAGTTCAGTCCAACATTTCCATATACAGAGTACTAGCTACATGTCAGATGATTCCAACATGTCCATATACTGAGAGTTTACTAAATTTCAAATGAGTCCAAAATGTGTATATATAAAGGAATACCTAAAAGTTAGATGAGTCCAACATGTTCATACAGAGAGAGGTGGCTACAAGAAAGACGAGTACAAAATGTCCATATACAGAGAGCTAGCTATATGGGAAAGTAGTGCAACATTTCCAGATACAGAGTTTTAGCTACATGGAAGAGGAGTTCAACGTGTCCATATACTGAGAGCTAGCTACATTGCAGAGTAGTACAACATGTCCATATACAGAGGACTAGCTACATGGCAGATGAGTCTCACATGTTCATATACTGAGAGTTAGCTACATGGCCGTTGAGTCCAACATGTGTATATATAGTGGACTAGCTACAAGGCAGCTGAGTCCAACATGTTCATACAGAGAGTGTTGGCTACATGGCTGATGAGTCCAACAGGTCCATAAACAAAGAGCTAGCTACATGGCAGACAAGTCGAAAATGTCCATATACAGAGAGCTAGCTACATGGCAGAGTAGTGCCATATTTCCATATACAGAGTTCTAGCTACGTGGCAGATGAGTTCAATGTGTTCATATACTGAAAGCTAACTAAATGGCAGAGTAGTCCAAAATGTCCATATACAGAGAGCTAGCTGCATGGCAGAGTATTCCAACATGTCCATTTACAGAGTACTAGCTACATGGCAGAGTATTGCAACATTTCCATATACAGAACAGTAGCTACATGGCAAATGAGACCAACATGTCCATATATTGAGAGTTAGCTACATTGCAGATGAGTCCAACATATGTATATTTAGAAGACTAGCAATAAGGCAGATGAGTCGAACATATTCATACAGAGAGAGGTAGCTACATGGCTGATGAGTCCAACGTGTCCATATACTGAGTGCTTCCTACATGACAGACAATTCCAATATGTTCTTATAAAGAGAGCAACCTACATGGAAGATCTGTCTAACATATCCATGCACATAGAGCTAGATACATGGCAGAAGAGTCCAAAATGTCCATATACATAGAGCTAGCTACATGGCAGAGTCGTGTAAAATTTCCATATACAGAGTTCTAGCTACATGATAGATTAGTCCAACATGTGCATACACTGAGGGCCAGCTCCATGGTACTGTTGTTGTTGTTGCCTGGTGCCAGAGAGTTGGAAACTACTCATAGTGACCCCATGCACAGCAGAACAAAACAATGTATATGAGTCCAACGTGTCCATATAATGAGAGATAGCTATATGGCAGAGTAGTCCAACATTTCCATATATGGAATACTAGTTACATGGCAGATGACTCCAAAATGTCCATATCCTGCGAGTTAGCTACATGGCAGATGAGTCCAACATATGTATATATAGAACACTAGCTACAAGGCAGATGAGTCCAACATGTTCACACAGAGAGAGCTGGCTACATGGCTTATGAGAGCAACATGTCCATATACAGAGAGCTAGGTACATGGCAGATGAGTCCAACATGTACATATACTGAGAGTTAGCTAATTGGTAGATTAGTCCAACATGTGTATATATAGAGGACTAGCTAAGGGCATATGAGTCCAACATGTTTATCCAGAGAGTGCTGGCTACATGGTAGACGAGTCCAAAATATCCATATACAGAGAACTAACTATATGGCAGTGTAGTTGAACATGTCCATATAAAGAGTACTAGCTTCATGGAAAATGAGTCCAACTTGTCCATATACTGACAGTTAGCTACATGGCAGATGAGTCCAACATGTTTATATATAGAGGTCTAGTTACAAGGCAGATGAGTTCAACATGTTCATACAGAGAGATCTGGCTACATGGCTGATGAGTCCAACATGTCCATATACAGAGAGCTAGCTACATCGCAGACAAGTCCCATATGTTCATACATAGAAAGCTACCCACATGGCAGATCAGTCCAGCATATCTATGCACAGAGAGCTAGCTACTTGGCAGATTAGTCCACAATGTCCATATACAGAGAGCTAGCTCCATGGCAGAGTAGTTCATCATTTCCATATATATAGTAATATTTGTCTGGCAGATGAGTCCAACATGTCCATATACTGAGAGTTGGCTAGATGGAAGATGAGTCAAATACGTGTGTCTTTGCAGGGTAAGCTACAATATAGATGAGACTAACATATACATACAGTGAGAGCTGATGAGTCCAACATGACCATATACTGACATCTACCTCCATGACAGACAAGACAAATATGTTTATATAAAAAGAATTACCTACATGGCATATCAGTCTAATGTATTCATGCACAGATAGCTACCAACATGGCAGACGAGTCCAAAATGTCCATATGTAGATAGCTAGCTACATGGCAGAATAGTGAATCATTTCAATATATAGAATTCTAGCTACATGGCAGATGAGTCCAACGTGTCCATATACTGAGAGCCAGCTACATGGCAGATGAGTCTAACTGACCATATACTGAGAGTTAGCGACATGGAAGAATAGTGCAACATTTCCATATACAGAGTTCTAGATACATGGCAGATTAGTCCAACATGTCCATATACTGAGAGCTAGCTACATGGCAGATGAGTCCAACATGTGCATATACAGAGGAATAGCTACATGGCAGATGAGTCCCACATGTGCATATACTGAGAGTTAGCTACATGGCCATTGAGTCCAACATGTGTATATATAGAGGACTAGCTACAAGGCAGGTGAGTCCAACATGTTCACATAGATAGTGCTGGCTACATGGCTGATGAGTCCAACATGTCCATATACAGAGAGCTAGCTACATGGCAGATGAGTCGAAAATGTCCATATACAGAGACTAGCTACATGGCAGAGTAGTGCCACATTTCCATATACAGAGTTCTAGCTACATGTCAGATGAGTCCAACGTGTTCATATACTGACAGCTAGCTACATGGCAGAGTAGTCCAAAATGTCTATATACAGAGAGCTAGCTACATGGCAGAGAAGTTCAACATGTCCATATACAGAGTACTAGCTACATGGCAGAGTATTAAAACATTTCCATATACAGAACACTAGCTACATGGCAAATGTGACCAACATGTCCATATACTCATCGCAGATGAGTCCAACATGTGTATATTTAGAGGACTAGCTACAAGGCAGATGAGTCAAACATATTCATATAGAGAGAGCTAGCTACATGGCTGATGAGTCCAACATGTCCATATACTGAGTGCTTCTTACATGGCAGACATTTCCAATATGTTCTTATAAAGAGAGCAACATACATGGCAGATCTGTCTAACATATCCATGCACATAGATCTAGATGCATGGCAGAAGAGTCCAAAATGTCCATATACAGATAGCTAGCTACTTGGCAGAGTAGTGTAACATTTCCATATACAGAGTTATAGCTACATGGCAGATTAGTCCAACGTGTGCATATACGGAGGACCAGTTCCATGGTAGATGAGTCCAACGTGTCTATATAATGAGAGATAGCTACATGGCAGAGTATTCCAACATGTCCATATACAGAGTACTCGCTATATGGCAGATTACTCCAACATGTCCAAATCCTGCGAGTTAGCTATATGGCAAATGAGTCCAACATATGTATATATTGAAGACTAGGTACAAGGCAGATGAGTCCAACATGTTCAAAAAGAGAGAGCTGGCTACATGGCTGATGAGTGCAACATGTCCATATACAGAGAGCTAGCAATATGGCAGACAAGTCCCATATGTTCATATAAAGGGAGATACCTACATAGTAATTCAGTCCAATATTTCCATGCACAGAGAACTAGCTACATGGCAGACGAGTCCAAAATGTCCATATACATAGAGCTAGCAACATGGCAGAGTAGTGCAACATATCCATATACAGAGTTCTAGCTACATGTCAGATGAGTCCAACGTGTCCATATACTCAGAGCAAGCTCCATGGCAGAGTAATCCAACATATTCATATACAGAGTACTAGCTACATGGCAGATCAGTCCAACATGTCCATATAGTGAGAGTTAACTACATGGCAGATGAGTCCAACATGTCTATACTTAGAGGGTTAGCACAAGGCAGATGAGTCGATCATATTCATACAAAGAAAGCTGGCTACATGGGTGATGAGTCCAACATGTCCATATACAGTGAACTAGCTACATGGCAGACGAATCCAATATGTTCTTATACAGAAAGCTACCTACATGGCAGATCAGTCCAACATATCCATGCACAGAAAGCTAGCTACAAGATAGACAGTCCAAAATATCCACATATAGAGTACTACCTACATGGAAAGTGAATCCAACATGTCCACCTACTGAGAGTTAGCTTGTAGCTAGTACTCTCTATATAAAAATGTTGGACACATGTAGCTAACTCTCAGTAGGTAGACATATTGGATTCACTTTTCATGTAGGTAGTACTCTGTATATGCCCATATACAGAGAGCTAGCTACATAGCAGACAAAGCCAGTATGTTCATATACAGAGAGCTACATACATGTTAGATCAGTCCAACGTATCCATGCACAGAGAGCTAGCTACATGGCAGATGAGTCGAAAATGTATGTATACAGAGATCAAGCTTCATAAAAGAATAGTGCAACATTTCCATATACAGACTTCTAACTACATGGCAGATGAGTCCATCGTCTCCATATAATGACAGGTAGATACATTGCAGAATAGTCCAACATGTCCATTTTCTTACAGAGAGAGCTGGCTACATGGCTGATGCGTCCAAAATGTACATGTACGGAGAGACAGATACATGGTAGACCAGTCCAATATGTTCATATACAGAGAGATAACTTAACTACATGGTAGATCAGTCCAACATATCCATTCACAGATAGCTAGCTACAAGTCAGACAAGCCCAAAAGGTCAATATACAGAGAGAAAGCTACATGGTAGAGTCGTACAACATTTCCACATACAGAGTTCTAGCTACATGGGACATGAGCACAACGTGTCCATATACTGAGAGCTAGGTACATGGCAGAGTAATCCAACATGTCCATATACAGAGCACTAGCTACAAGGCTGATGAGTCCAACATGTTCATACAGAGACAGCTGGCTACATGGGTGATGAGTCTAACATGTCCATATACAGAGTTCTAGTTACATGGCAGATAAGTCCAATGTGTCCATATACAGAGAGCTAGCTACATGACAGAGTAGTGTCAGATTTCTATATACTGAGTTCGAGCTACATGGCAGATGAGTCCAATGTGTTCATATACTGAGAGCTCACTACATGGCAGAGTAGTCCTATATGTCCATATACAGAGTACTAGCTACATGGCCGATGAGACAAACATATCCATATATTGAGAGTGAGCAACATGGCAGATGAGTCCAACATGTGTATATAGAGAGGACTAGTTACAAGGCAGTTGAGTCCAACATGTTCATACAGACATAGCTGGGTACATTGCTTATGAGTCCAACATGTGCATATACAGAGAGCTAGCTACATGGCAGACAACTCCAACATGTTCATATAGAAAGAGCTACCTACATGGTAGATCAGTCTAACATATCCATGTACAGAGAGCTAGT
Organism: Chrysochloris asiatica; assembly: GCF_000296735.1. Lineage (NCBI taxonomy): Eukaryota > Metazoa > Chordata > Mammalia > Afrosoricida > Chrysochloridae > Chrysochloris > Chrysochloris asiatica. Next base: position 1,198,907 of record NW_006408926.1, read on the forward strand.
TACATGGCAGACGAGTATAAAATGACCATATAGAGAGAGCTAGCTACATGGCAGAGTAGTGCAACATTTCCATATACAGAGTTCTAGCAACATGACATATGAGTCCAACATGTCCATATAGTGAGAGCTAGCTACATGGCAGAGTAGTCCAACATGTCCATATACACAGTAATAGCTACATGACAGATGAGTCCAAGATGTCTATATACTGAGTGTTAGCTAGATGCCAGATGAATCCAACATGTGTATATTTAGAGGGCTAGCTAAAAGGCAGATGAGTCCAACATGTTCATACACAGAGTGCTGTCTACTTGATTGATGAGTCCAACATGTCCATATATAGAGAGCTAGCTACATGATAGACTAGTCCAATATGTTCCTATACAGAAAGCTACCTACATGGCAGATCAGTCCAACATATCCATGTACAGAGGGCTAGCTACATGGCAGACGAGTCCAAAATGTCCATATACAGACAGCTAGCTACACCGCAGAGTAATGCAACTTTTCAATATACAGAGTTCTAGCTACATGGCAGATGAGTCCAATGTGTCCATACAAAGAGAGCTAGCTACATGGCAGAGTAGTGCAACATTTCCATATATAGAGTTTTAGCTACATAACAGATGAGTCCAACATGTCCGTATACTGTGAGTTAGCTACATGGCAGATGAGTCCAACATGTCCATATACAGAAAGCTAGCTGCATGACAGACGAGTCAAAATGTCCCTATACAGAGATAGCTACATGGCTTAGTAGTGCAACATGTCCTCAGACAGAGTTCTACCTACAAGGCAGATGAGTCCAACATGTCCATATATTGAGAGCTAGCTATATGGCAGAGTATTTCAAGATTTCATTATACAGAGTACTAGCTTCATGGCAGACACGTCCAAAGTGTCCATATACTGAGAGCTAGGTACATATACGATGAGTCCTACATGTGTATATATAGAGGACTTGCTACAAGGCAGATGAATCCAACATGTCTATATACTGAGAGCCAGCTACATGGCAGACAAGTCCAATATTTTCATTTACAGAGATCTACCTACATGGCAGATCAGTCCAACATATCCATGCACAGAGCACTAGCTACATGGCTGACAAGTCCAAAATGTCCCTATACACAGATAGCTACATGGAAGACTACTGCAATATGTCCACAGACAGAGTTCCATCTACATGGCAGATGAGTCCAACTATTCCATATTCTGAATGCTAGAGACAAGACAGAGTAGTCCAAGATGTTCATATACAGAGTAATAGCTACATGGCAGATGAGTCCAACATGTATATATTTAGAGGACTAGCTACAAGGCAGAAGATTCCAACATGTTCATACAGAGAGAGATGGCTATATGGCTGATGAGTCCACTATGTCTATTTACAGAGAGCTAGCTACATGGCAGATAAATCCAATATGTTCATATACATAGAAGTACCTACAAGGCAGATCAGTCAAATATATCCATGTATAGACAGCAAGATACATGTACAGAGAAGTTCAATATGTCCATATACAGAGAGCAAGCTTTTTGGCAGATGAGTCCAACATATCCAAGTACAGAGAGTTAGATACATGGCAGAGAATTGCAACATTTCCATATACAGAGTTCTAGCTACATGGCAGATGTGTCCAAAATGTCCATATACTGAGAGATAGCTACATGGCAGAGTAGTGCAACATTTCAATATACAGAGTTTTAGCTACATGTCAGATGAGTACAACTTGTCCATCTACTGAGAGCTAGCTGCATGTAGAGTAGTACAACATGTCCATATACAGAGAACTTGCTACATGGCAGATGATTCCAACATGTCCATATACTGAGATTTAGCTACATGGCAGATGAGTGCAACATGTTCATACACAGATAGCTGGCTACCTGGCTGATGCATCCAACATGTGTACATTTAGAGAGCTAGCTACAAGGCAGATGAGTCCAATAAGTTCACACCCAGAGAGTTGCCTATATGGTTGATAAGTCAAACATGTCCATATACTGAGAACTATCTTCATGGCACACAAGTCCACTATGTTCATACAGAGAGCAAGCCACATGGCAGATCAGTCCAACACATACATGAACAGAGAACTAACTACTTGGCATATGATTCCAACATGTCCATATACTGAGAGCTAGCTACATGGCAGAGTAGTAGAACATTTCCATATACAGAGTTCTAGCTACATGGCAGATGAGTCCTACGTGTCCACATACAGAGAGCTAGCTACACGGCAGTGTAGTGTAACATTTCCATACACAGAATTCTAGCTACATGCCAGATGAGTTCAACGTGTCCATATATTGAGAGAGAGATATACATGGCAGAGTGGTCCAACATGTCCATATACAGAGTACTACCTACGTGGTAGATGAGTCCAACATATCCATATAATGAGAGTTAACTGCATGGCAGATGAGTCCAACATGTGTATATTTAGAATGCTAGCTACAAGACAGATGAGTCCAACATATTCTTACACAGAGAGCTGGCTACATATTTGAAGAGCCAACATGTCCATATACTGAGAAATAGCTACATGGTAGACGAGGCCAACATGTCCATATACTATGAGTAAGCTACAAGGCAGACAAGTTCAATATGTTCATATACAGAGAGCTACCTACATGGCAGATCAGTCCAACATACCCATGTATAGACAGCTAGATACATGACAAGCAAGTCCAAAATATCCATATACAGAGAGCTAGCTACATAGCAGAGTAGTGCAATATTTCCATACACAGACTTCTAGCTACATGGCAGATGATTGCAACATTTCCATATATAGAACTCTAGCTACATGGCAGATGAGTCCAACGTGTCCATACACTGAGAGCTAGCTACATGGTAGAGTAGACTACATGCACCTATACAGAATACTAGCATCATGGCTAATGAGTCCAACATGTCCATATACTGAGAGTTAGCTACATGGCAGATGAGTCCAACATGTGTATATATAGAGGACTAGCTACAAGGCAGAAGAGGCCAACATGTTCAAACAGAGAGAGCTGGTTACATAGCTGATTAGTCCAACATGTCCACATACAGAGAGCTAGGTACATTTTTGAAAAGTCCAATATGTTCATATACAGAGAGCTACCTACATGGCAGATCAGTCTAACATATCCATGCACAGAGAGCTAACTACATGTCAGACTAGTCCAAAATATCCATATATTGTGTGCTATCTACAAGGAAGAGTAGTGCAACATTTCCATATACAGAGTCCTAGCTACATGGCAGATGAGTTCAACGTGTTCATATATTGAGTGCTAGGTACATGGCAGAGTAGTCCTACATGTTCATATAAAGAGTACTAGCTACAGCGCAGATGAGCCAACATATGCATATACTGAGAGCTAGCTCCATGGCAGATGAGTTTATCATGTGTATATATAGAGTAGTAGCTACAAGATAGATGAGTACAACAAGTTCATACAGAGAGAGCTGGCTACATGTTGAGGAATCCAACATGTCCTTATACTGACAGCTAGCTACATGGCAGAGTAGTGGAACATTTCCATATACAGTGTTTGAGCTACATGGCAGATGAGTCTACGTGTCCATATACTGAGAGTAAACTACATTGCCGATCAGTCCGACATGTGTATATATAGAGGACTAGCTACAAGTCAGATGAGTCCAGCATATTCATAGAGAGAGCTGGCTACCTGGCTCATGTGTAAAACATGTCCATATACAGAGAGCTAGCTTTACACCTTCGGAAACCCTATACAGGGTCGCTATGGGTCAGAACCGACTCGATGGCACATAACAACAACAACAACAAGCTGTATGTCAGACAAGTCCATTAGGTTCACATACAGAGAGCTACCTACATGGCAGATCAGTCCAACTTATTCATGCACAGAAAGCCAGCTACATGGCATATGATTCCAAAATGTCCATATACAGAGAGCTAGCTACATGGCAGAGCAGTGCAACATTTCCATATACAGAGTTCTAGCTACATGGCAGATGAATCCAATGTGTCCATATACTGAGAGCTAGCTACATGACAGAGTAGTCCAACATGTACCTATACAGAATATTAGATATATGGCAGAAGCGTCAAACATGTCCATATCCTGACAGTTAACTACAAAGCAGATGAGTCCAACATGTGTATATATAGAAGAATAGCTACAAGGCAGATGAGTCCAACATGTTCATACACAGAGAGCTGGCTACATGGCTGATGAATCCAACATGTCCATATATACAGAGTTAGCTACATGGCAGACAAGTCCAATATGTTCATATACAGTGAGTTACCTAAATGGCAGATCAGTCGAACATGTCCATATACACAGTACTAGCTACATGCCAGATGAGTCCTACATGTACACATAATGAGAGTTAGCTACATGGCAGATGAGTCCTACATGTACACATAATGAGAGTTAGCTACATGGCAGATGAGTCCAACATGTGTATATGACTCGCTACAAAGCAGATGAGTCCAACAAGTACATACAGAGATAGGTGGCCACATGGTTGAGGACTCCATCATATCCATATACTGAGAGCTTGCTACATAGCAGACAAGTCCAATATGCTCATATACAGAGAGCTACCTACATGGCAGGTGAGTCCAACATATCCATGTATAGTGAGGTTCCTATTTGGCAGATGAGTCCAACATGTATATATAGAGAAGACTAGCTACAAGGCAGATGATTCAAACATGTTCATAAAGAGAGCTGGCTACATGGCTGATGAGTCCAACTTGTTCAAATGCAGAGAGCTAGCTACATGGCAGAGTAGTCCAACATGTCCATATACAGAGCTCTAGCTACACGGCAGCTAATTCCAATATGTTCATGTACAGAGGGTTACATACATGGCAGTTCTGTCCAACATATCCATGCACAGAGAGCTAGCTACATGGCAGATGAGTCCAAAATGTCCATATACAGAGAGCTAGCTTCATGGCAGAGTAGCACTATATTTCCATATAAAGAGCTCTACCTACATGACAGATGAGTCCAATGTGCCCATAAATTGAGAGCTACCTACATGGCAGAGTTATCCAACATATCCAAACATAGAGATATAGCTACATGGCAGACGAGTCCAAAATGTCGTTATATAGAGAGCTAGCTACATGTCAAAGTAGTGCAATATTTAGATATAAAGAGTTCTAGCTACATGGAAAATGAGTTCAACGAGTCCATACTCTAAGAGCTAGCTACATGGCAGAGAAATCCAACCTGTGTATATATAGAAGTTAGCTACAAGGCAGATGAGATCAACATGTTCATACAGAGAGAGCTAGCTATATAGCAGACAAATCCAAAATACCCATATAGAGAGAGCTAGCTACATGGCAGAGTAGAGCAACATTTCCATATACAGACTTCTAACTATATGGCAGATGAGTCCAATGTGTCCATATACTGAGAGTTGGCTACATTGCACAGTAGTCCAACATGACCATATACAGAGCACTAGCTACATGCAAGATGAATCCAACGTGTCCATATACTGAGTTACCTACATGGCAGATGAGTCCAACATTTGTATATTTGGAGTGCTAGTAACAAGGCAAATGAGTCCAACCTGTCCATATACTGAGAGCTAGCTACATGGCAGACAAGTCCAATATGTACATATACAGAGAGCTAGCTACATGGCAAGGTAGTGCAACATTTCCATATACAGAGTACTAGCTACATGGTAGACGAGTTCAACATTTGCATATACTGAGAGCCAACTACATGACAGATAATTGTAATATGTGCATATTACACATATTACCTAGATGGCAGATCAGTCCAACATGTTCTTACAGATTGAGCTGGCTACATGGCAGATCAGTCCAAAATATCTATGTTCAGAGAGCTAGCTACATAGCAGACGAGTCCAAAATGTCCATATAAAGATAGCTAGCTACATGGCAGAGTAGTGCAACATTTATATATACAGAGTTCTAACTACATGGCAGATGAGTCCAACGAGTCCATACACTGAAATCTAGCTACATGGCAGAGTAATCCAACATGTCCATATACAGAGTACTAGCTACATGGCAGATGAGTCCATCATGTCCATACATGGCAGATTAGTCCAACATGTGTATATATAGAGGACTAGTTACAAGGCAGATGAGCTAAACATGTTCATACAGAGAGCTAGCTACATGGCAGACAAGTCCAAAATGTCCATATACAGAGAGCTAGTTACATGGCAGAACAGTGCAACATTTACAAATACAGAGTTCTAGCTACATGGCAGATGAGTTCAACATGTCCATATACTGAGAGTTAGCTACATGGCAGATGAGTCCAACATGTGTATATATAGAGGACTAGCTACAAGGCAGATGAGTCCAAGATGTTGATACACAGGAAGCTGTCTACATGGATGATAAGTCCAACATGTCCATATACTGAGAGCTGGTGCATGGAAGATAAGTCCAAAATGTTAATATACAGAGAGCTACTTACATGGCAGGTGAGTCCAACGTGTGCATACACTGAGAGCTAGCTACATGGCAGTGTAGTTCAACAAGTCAATATACAGAGCAATAGCTACATGGCAGATGAGTCCAACATGTCCTTATACAGAGATCTAGCTACTTGGCACACAAGTCCAATATATTCATCTACAAAGAGTCACCTACATGACAGATCACTCCAAAATATCCATGCACAGAGAGCTAGCTACATGGCATACAAGACCAAAATGTCCATTTACAGAGCGATAGCTACATGGGAGAGGAGTGCAACATTTCCTTATACAGAGTTCTAACTACATGGCAGATGAGTCCAACGTGTCCATATACTTTGAGATAGCTACATGGCAGAGTAGTCCAACATGTCCATATAGTTCTAACTACATGGCATATGAGTCCAACATGTCCATATACTGAGAGTTAGCTACCTGGCAGATGAGACCAACTTGTGTATATTTAGAGGACTAGCTACAAGACAGATGATTCCAAGAGGTTGATACACAGAAAGCTAGCTACATGGCTGATAAGTCCAACATGTCCATATACTGAGAGCTGGTGCATGGCAGGTAAGTCCAAAATGTTGATATACAGAGAGCTACTTACATGGCAGGTGAGCAGGTGAGTCCAACGTGTCCATACACTGAGAATTAGATACATGACAGTGTAGTCCAACATGTCAATATACAGAGTACTAACTACATGGCAGATGAGTCCAACATGTCCTTATACAGCAATCTAGCTACATGGCAGACAAGTCCAAAATATTCATCTACAGAGCGTTACCTACATGACAGATCACACCAAAATATTCATGAACAAAGAGTTAGTTACATAGCAGACGAATCCAAAATGTCCATATAAAGAGAGCTTGCTACATAGCAGAGTAGTGCAACATTTCCATATACAGAGTTCTAGCTACATGGCAGGTTAGTCCAATGTGTCCATAAACTGAGAGTTAGCTACATGTCAGATTACTCCAACATTTTCATATACAGAGTACTATCTACATGGCAGATGAGTCCAACATGTCCATAAACTGAGAGCTAGCTACATGGCAGAGTAGTCAAACAGGCCCATATACAGAGTACTAGCTACATGGCAGATGAGTCCAAAGTGTCCATATACTGAGAGTTAACTACATGGCAGATGAATCCAACATGTGTATATTGAGAGGGCTAGCTATAAGGCAAATGAGTCCAACATGTTCATACACAGAGAGCTGGCTACATGGCTGATGAGTCCAACCTGTCCATATACTGATAGCAAACTATATGGCAAACAAGTCCAATATGTACATATAGAGAGAGTTACCTACATGGCAGATCAGTCCAACATATCCATACATAGAGAGCTGGCTACTTGGTAAAGTAATGCAACATTTACATATACAGAGTTATAGCTACATGGAAGATGAGTGCAATGAGTCCATATACTGAGAGTTAGCTACATGGCAGACAAGTCCAATATGTTCATACACAGAGAGCTACCTACATGGCAGATATCGAGGACTAGCTACAAAGCAGTTGAGATCAACATGCTCATACAGAGAGACCTAGCTACATGGCAGATGAGTCCAAAATGTCCATATACAGAGAGTAAGATACATGGCATAATAGTGCAACATTTCCATATACAGAGTTCTAGCTACATGGGTAGATAAGTCCAACGTGTCCATATACAGAAAGCTAGCTCCATTGCATAGTCCAACATGTCCATCTACAGAGTATTAGCTACCTGGCAGATGAATCCAAAATGTCCATATACTGAGAGTCAGCTACATGACAGATGAGTCCAACATGTGTATATTAAGGGGACTAGGTACAAGGCAAATTATCCCACAAATTCACACCGAGAGAGCTGGCTACATGGCTGATGAGTCCAACATGTCCATATTCAGAGAGCTATCTACAGGACAGATCAGTCAAACTTACCCATACACAGAGAGCTAGCTACATGGCCGACAAGTTCAAAATTTCCATGTACAGAGAGCTAGCTACATGGGAGAGTACTGCAACATGCCCATATACAGAGTACTAACTATATGGCAGATGAGTACAATATGTCTATATACTGAGAGTTATCTATATGGCAGAGTAATCTAACATGTCCATATACAGAGTACTAGCTACACGGCAGATGAGTCCAAAGTATCCATATACTGAGAGATAGATGCATGGCAGAGTAGTCTAACATGTCCATATACAGAGTACTAGCTACATGGTGGATGAGTCCAACATGTCCATATACTGAGAGTTAACTATGTGGCAGAGTAATCCAACATGACCATACACAGAGTATTAGCTACATGGCAGATGAGTCTAACATGTCCATATGCAGAGTAGTAGCTACATGGCAGATGAGTCCAACATGTCCATACAGAAAGAGCTAGGTACATGGCAGACAAATCCAAAATATCCATATACAGAGAGCTAGCCAAATGTTAGAGTACTGCATCATTTACATATACAGAGTAGTATCTACATGGCAGATGAGTCCAACGAATTCATATACTGAGAGTTAACTACAAGGCAGAGTAATTCAATATGTCCATATACAGAGTACTAGCTACAAGGCAGATGAGTCCATCATGTCCATATACTGAGAGTTAGCTACATGGCAGATTAGTCAAAAATGTGTATATATAGAGGACTAGCTACAAGGAAGATGAGATAAACATGTTCATACAGAGGGAGCTAGCTTCATGGCAGACAAGTCCAAAATGTCCATATAGAGAGAGCTAGTTACATTATAGAATAGTGCAACATTTCCATATACAGAGTTCTAGCTACATGGCAGATGAGACCAACGTGCCCATATACTGAGAGCTAGCTGCATGACAGAGTAGTCCAACATTTCCATATACAGAGTACTAGCCACATGCCAGATGAGTCCAACATGTCCATAAACTGAGAGTTAGCTACATGGCTGATGAGTCCAACATTTGTATATCTAGAGGGCCAGCTACAAGGCAAATGAGTCCAACATGTTCATACACAGAGTTGCTACATGGCTGATGCATCCAACCTGTCCATATACTGATAACTAGCTACATGGCAGAGAAGTCCAATATGTACAAAACAGAGAGCTACCAACTTGGAGGATCAGTCGAATATATCCATACATAGAAATCTAGCTACGTGGCAAACGAGTCAAAAAGGCCATAAAGAGAGACCTACCTACATGGCAAAATATTGCAACATTTACATATAGAAAGCTCTTGCTACATGGCAGATGAGTCCAACGTGTCCATATACTGAGAGCTAGCTACATGGCTTAGAAATCAAACATGTCTATATACAGAGTACTAGCTACATGGCAGATGAGTTCAGCATGTCCATATACTGAGAGTAAACTATATGACAGATGAGTACAACATGTGTATTTATAGAGGAATAGCTACAAGGCATATGAGTCCAACATGCACATACAGAGAGCACTAGCTACATTTCTGATGAGTCCAACATGTACAAATACTGAGTGCTAGCTCCATGGCAGACAAGTCCAATATGTTCATATACAGAGAGCTATCTACATGGCAGATAAGTCCAACATATCCATGCACAAAGAGCTAGCAACATGGGAAACAAGTCCAAAATGTCCATATACAGAGTGTTAGCTACATGGGAGAGAAGTGCAAGAATTACATATACAGAGATCTAACAACATGGAAGAGTAGTCCAACATGTCCATATATTAAGAGTTAGCTGCATGGCAGATAAGCCCAACATGTGTATACTTAGAGTACTAGCTACAAGGCAGATGAGTCCAACATGTTCATACTTAGAGAGCTGGCTCCATGACTGATGAGTCCAACATGCCCATATACAGAGAGCTTCCTACATGGCAGATCAGTCCAAAATTTTGATAAAGAATGAGCTGGCTACATGGCTGATGAGTGCAACATGTCCATGTACAGAGAGCTAGCTACATGGCAGACGAGACAGTATGTTTATATACAGAGAGGTATCTACATGGCAAATCTGTCCTACATATCCATGCACAAAGAGGTAGCTACCAGGCAGAGAAGGCCAAAATGTCCATATACAGAGAGCTAGCTACATGGCACAGTAGAGCAACATTTCTGTATACAGAGTTCTAGCTACTTTGCAGATGACTCCAACGTGTCCATATATTGAGAGATAGCTACATGGCAGAGTAGTCCAACATTTCCAAATACACAGTACTAGCTACATGGCAGATGAGTCAAATGTGTCCATATATTGAGAGTTACCTACATGGCAGATTAGTCCAACATGTGTATATATAGAGGACTTGACACAAGGCAGTTGAATCCAACAATTTCATACAGAGTTTTCTGGCTACATGTCTGATGGGTCTATCATGCCCATATAAAGAGAGCTAGCTACACGGCAGACAAATCCAATATGTTCATATACAGAGAACTACCTACATGGCAGATCAGTCCAACATATCCATGCACATAGAATTAGCTACTTGGCAGACGAGTCCAAAATATCCATATACAGAGAGCTAGGTATATGGCAGAGTAGTGCAACATGTCCATATACAGAGTACTGGCAACATGGGAGATGACTCCAACATGTCCATATACTGAGAGTTAACTACAGGACAGATGAGTCCAACAAATGTATATATAGAGGACTAGCTACAAGGCAGATGAGCCCAACATGTTTATACAGACAGAGCTGGCTACGTGGCTGATGAATCCAACATGTCCAGATATAGAGATCTACAGACATGGCTGATGAGTCCAATATATTCATATACAGAGAGCTATCTACATAGCATATCAGACAAACATATCCTTTCATAGAGAGGTAGATACATGGCAGATGTGTCCAACATGTTCATCTATTGAGAGCTAGCTACATGTCAGAGCAGTGCATCAATTCCATACACAGAGTTCTAGCTACATGGCAGTATAGTCCAAAATGTCCCTATACAGAGTACTAGCTACATGTTGGATGAGTCCACCATGTCCATATAATGAGACTTATCTACATGTCAGATGAGTCCAACATGTGAATATATAGACGACTAGCTAAAAGGCAAAGTAATCCAAGATGTTATTAAAGAGAGAGCTGGCTACATGGCTGATGAGTCCAACATGTCCTTTTGCAGAGAGCTAGCTAAATGGAAGACAAGTTCAATATGTTCATATACAGAGAGCTACCTAAATGGCAGATCATTCCAACATGTCCATTCACAGAGAGCTAGCTACATGGCAGGCGAGTCCAAAATGCCCATATACAGAGAGTTAGATACATGGCAGAGTAGTGCAACATTTCCATATAGAAACTTCTAGCTACACAGTAGATGAGTCCAACGAGTTTATATACTGAGAGACAGTGACATGGTAGAGGAGTCTAAAATCCCATATACAGAGTACTAGCTACATGGCAGATTAGTCCAAGGAGTCCATATATTGAGAGCTTGCACAATGGCAGAGAAGTCCAACATGTCCATATACAGAGTACTAGCTACATGTCAGATGAGTCCAAAATGTCCCTATATTGAGAGTTAGCTACATGGCAGATGAGTTCAACCTGTCCGTATACTATGAGTTAGCTATATGGCAGATGAGTCCAACATGTCCATATACTGAGAGTTATCTACATGGCAAATGAGTCTAACATGTGTATATATGGAGGACTAGCTACAAGGCAGATGAGTCCAACATTTTCATACAGAGAGAGCTGACTACATGCTGATGAGTCCACCATGAACATATACAGAGAGCTAGCTACATGGCAGACAAGTCCAATATGTTCATATACAGATAACTCCTTACATGGAAGACCAGTCCAACATTTCCATGCACAGAGAGCTAGCACATGGCAGACAAGTACAAAATATCCATATACAGAGAGCTAGCTACAAGGCAGAGTAGTCAAACATATCCATATAAAAAGTACTAGCTACATAGCAGTTAAGTCCAACATGTCCACATACTGAGAGCTAGCTACATGGCAGAGTAGTCAAACATATCCATATAAAGAGTACTAGCTACGTGACAGATGAGTCCAACATGTGCATAAACTGAGAGTTAGCTACATGGCAGATGAGTGCAACATATATATAGAGAGAGGACTAGCTACAAGGCAGATGAGTACATGGCAGATCAGTCCATCATATCCATACACAGAGAGCTAGCTACATAGCATACGAGTCCAAAATGTCCATATACAGAGTTCTAGCTACATGGCAGATGAGTCCAACATTTCCATATACAGAGTTCTAGCTACATGGCAGATGAGTCCAACGTGTCCATATTCTGAGAGCTAACCACAAGGCAGATGATTCCAACATGTCCATATACTGAGAGTTAGCTACTTGGCAGATGAGTCCAAAATGTGTATATATAGAGTGCTGGACACAATGCAGTTGAATCCAACGTTTTCATACAGAGAGAGCTGGCTATATAGCTGATGAGTCATACATGTCCTTATACAGACAGCTAGCTACATGGCAGGCAATATGAATGTGTCCATATACACAGAGATATCTACATATCAGATCAGTCCAACATATTCATGCACAGAGAGATAGCTACATGGCAAACAAGTCCAAAATGTCCATATAAAAATAAATAGCTACTTGGCAGAGTAGTGCAATATTTCCATATAGAGAGTTCTAGCTACATGGCAGATGAGTGCAACTTGTCCATATACTGAGACCTAGCTACATGTCAGAGTAATTCAACATGCTCCTATATAGAATACTAGCTACATGCCAGAAGAGCCCAACATGTCCATAAACTGAGAGTTAGCTACATGGCAGATGAGTCCAACATGTGTATATATAGAGTAGTAGCTACAAGGCAGAATATTCCAACATGTTATTACAGAGAGAAATGGCTACATGGCTGATGAGTCCTACATGTGCATAGAAAGAGAGCTAGATACATGGAAGACAAGTCCAATATGTTCATATTCAGAGAGCTACCTACATGGCAGATCATTCCAACATATCCATTCACAGAGAGCTAGCTACATGGCAGATGAGTCCAAAATGTCCATATACAGAGAGTAGGTACATGGCAGAGTAGTCCAACATGTCCATATACAGAGTACTAGCTACATGGCAGATGAGTCCAACGTGTCCATATAATAAGATCTAGCTACAAGGCAGAGGAGTACAACATGTCCATTTATTTAGAGTTAGATACATGGCGTATGAGTCCAACATGTCTATATATTGAGAGTTACCTACATGGCAGATGAGTCCAACATGTGTATATAGAGAGGACTTGACACAAAGCTGTTGAATCCAACGATTTCATACAGAGTGAGGTGACTACATGGCTGACGAGTCTAACATGTACATATAAAATGAGCTAGCTACACGGCAGAGAAGTCCAATATGTTCATATACAGAGAACTACCTACATGGAAGATCAGTCCAAAATATCTATGCACATAGAGTTAGCTACTTGGTAGACGAGTCCAAAACATACATATAGAGAGATCTAGCTACATGGCAGAGTAGTCCAACATGTCCATATACAGAGTACTAGCTACATGGCAGATGAGTCCATCATGTACATTTACTGAGAGCTAGATACAAGGCAGATGAGTCCAATATCTTCATATACAGAGAGCTACCTTCATGGCAGATCAGTCCAACATATCCATGTACAGAGAGCTAGCTTCATTGCAGACGAGTCCAAAATGTCCATGTACAGAAAGCTAGCTACATGGCAGAGTAGTGCAACATTTCCATATACAGAGTTCTAGCTACATGGCAGATGAGTCCAAAGTGTCCATATAATTTGACCTAGCTACATGGAAGAGTAGTCCCATATGTCCATATACAGAGTATTAGCTACATGGCAGATGAGGCCAACATGTCTATATACTGAGAGTTAGCTACATGGCAGATGAGTCCAACATATGTATATTTAGAGGGCTAGCTACAAGGCAGATGAATCCAACATGTTCACATACAGAGAGTTGGCTAAATGACTGATGAGTCCAACTTGTCCATATACAGAGAGATAGCTACAGAGCAGACAAGTCCAATATGTTCATATACAGAGAGCTACTACATGGCAGATGATTCCAACATGTGTATATATAGAGGACTAGCTACAAGGCAGATGAGTCCAACATGTTCATGCAGAGAACTGGCTACATGGCTGATGAGTCCAACATGCCCATATACAGAGATCTAGCTACATGGAAGACAAGTCCAATATGTTCATATACAGAGAGCTACCTATAT
>NW_006408926.1:1213684-1219095 GCF_000296735.1 Chrysochloris asiatica
CTAGCTACATGGAAGACAAGTCCAATATGTTCATATACAGAGAGCTACCTATATGGCAGATCAATCCAACATATCCATGCACAGTGAGCTATCTACATTACAGACGATTCCAAAATGTCCTTATACAGAGAGCTAGCTACATGTGAGAGTAGTACAACATTGCCATATACAGAGTTCTCACTACATGGCAGATGATTCTATCGTGTTCCTATTCAGAGAGATAGCTACATGGCAGAGAAGTCTAACATGTCCATAGACAGAGTTCTAACTACATGGTTACGTGTCTATATACTGAGAGCTAGCAACATGGTAGAGTAGTCCAACATGTCCCTATACTGAGTTCTAGATACATGGCAGAGAAGTCCAACATGTCCATATACAGAGTACTAGCTACATGGCAGATGAGTCCAAGATGTCCACATACCGAGAGTTAGATACATGGCAGAAGAGTCCAACATGTCCATATACAGAGTATTAGCTAAATGGCAGATGGATCCAACATGCCATATACTGAGAGTTAGCTACATGGCAGATGAGTGCAACATGTGTATATATAGAGGACTAGCTACAAGGAAGATGAAGCCAATATGTCCATAAACTGAGAGTTAGCTACATGGCTGATGAGTCCAACATGTCAATATACAGAGAACTAGGTACATTGCAGACAAATCCTTTATGTTCATATACAGAGATCTACCTATATGGCAGCTCAGTCCAACATATCCATGCATAGAGAGCTATCTATATGGCATACGAGTCCAAAATGTGCATATACAGTGAGCTAGCTATATGGCAGAGTAGTGCAACATTTTCATATACAGAGTACTAGGTACATGGCAGATGAGTCCAACGTGTCAATATTCTGATAGCTAGTTTCATGTCAGAGTAGTCCAACATGTCCATATACAGAGTACTGGCTACATGGCAGATGAGTCCAACATATCCATATAATGAGAGTTAGCTACATGGCAGATGAGTCCAACATGTGTATACATAGAGGACTAACTACAAGTCAGATGAGTCCAACATGCTCATACAGAGAGAGCTGGCTACATGCCTGATGAATCCAACATGTTCATGTACAGAGAGTTAGCTACATGACAGAGTATTGCAACATTTCTGTATATAAAATTCAAGGTACATGACAGATGAGTCCAATGTGTTAATTTACTGAGAGCTAGCTACATGACAGAGTCGTCCAACATTTACATATATAAAATACTAGCTACATGTCAGATGAGTCCAACATGTCCATATGGAAGATTAGTCCAACAAGTGTATATATAGAGGACTTGATCAAGGCAGATGAGTCCAACATGTTCATACAGAGAGAGCAGGTTATATGGCTGTTAAGTCCAACATGTGCATATACTGGGAGTTAGCTATGTAGCATATGAATCTAACGTATGAATATTTAGTGCACTAGCTACATGGCAGATGAGTCCAACATGTCCATATACTGAGAGCTAGCTATATGGCAGAATAGTCCAACAGGT
The DNA here is from genome assembly GCF_000296735.1 of Chrysochloris asiatica. Taxonomy (NCBI): domain Eukaryota; kingdom Metazoa; phylum Chordata; class Mammalia; order Afrosoricida; family Chrysochloridae; genus Chrysochloris; species Chrysochloris asiatica. The sequence goes on from NW_006408926.1 coordinate 1,215,181, forward strand.
CCATATACAGGGTTGTAGCTCCATGACAGACTAGTCCAACATATCCATATAATGAGGATTAGCTTCATTGCAGATGAGTCCAACATGTGTATGTTTAGAGGGCTAGCTACAATGCAAATTAATCCAACATGTTCATACACAACAAGCTGCCTACATGGCAAATGAGTCCAACATGTCCATATACTGGCAGTTAGCTACATAGCAGATGAGTCCAACATATGAATATTTAGTGTACTAGCTACATGGCAGATGAGTTCAACGTGTCCTTATACTGAAAGCTAGCTACAGTTCAGAGTAGTCCAAAATGTCCATATGCAGAGTTCAAGCTACATGGCAGAGAAGAGCAACATTTCCAGATACAGAGTACTAGGTACATGGCAGATGATTCCAACGTGTCAATATGCTGAGTGTTATCTACTAAACAGATGAGTCCAACATATCCATATACAGAGAACTAGCTACATGGCAGATGAGTACAACATGTGTATATATAGAGGACTAGCTACAAGACAGATGAGTCCAACATGTTTATACAGAGAGAGCTGGCTACATGGCTGATGAGTCCAACATGTCCATATACAGAAAAGTAGCTATATGACAGACAAGTCCAATATCTTCATATATAGAGAGCTACCTATATGTCAGATCATTCCAACATATTCATACACACAGAGCTAGCTATATGGCAGACGAGTCCAAAATGTCCATATACATAGAACTAGCTACATGGCAGAGTAGTGCAACATTTCTGTATACACAGTTCCTTCTACATGGCAAATGAGTCCAACGTGTCGATATACTGAAATCTAGCTACATGGCAGAGTAGTTCTACATGTCCATATGCAGAGTACTAGCTACATGGCAGATTAGTCCAACATGTCCATATACTGAGAGCTAGCTACATGGAAGACGAATCCAAAATGTGTATATATAGAGGACAAGTTACAAGGCAGATGAGTCCAACATGCTCATACAGAGAGAGTTCGCTAAATGGCTGATGTGCCCAATATATGCATATACAGAGAGCTAGTTATATGGCAGGCAAGTCCAATATGTTCATATACAAAGAGCTACCTATAATTCAGATCAGTACAACATATCCATGCACAGAGAGCTAGCTACATGGCAGATGAGTCCAAAATGTCCAAATACAGAGAGCTAGATACATGGCAGAGTAGGACAACATTTCCTTATACAGAGTTGCAGCTACATGGCAGACGAGTCCAATGTATCCATATACTGAGATCTAGCTAAATGGCAGAGTAGTCCAATATGTTCATATACAGAATACTAGCTACAAGGAAGATGAATACAACATGTCCATATACTGAGTGTTAGCTACATGGAATATGAATCCAACATGTGCATATATAGGGATCTAGCTACAAGGCAGATGAGTCCAACATGTTAATACAGAGAGAGCTTCCTGCTTGGCATACGAGTCCAACATTTCTATTTTCAGGGAACTAGCCACATGACAGACAAGTCCAATATGTTCATATACAGAAAGCTACTTAAAGGGCAGACCAGTCCAACATATCTATGCACAGAGAGCTAGGTACTTGGCAGAAGAGTCCAAAATGTCCGTATATAAAGAGCTAGCTACATGGCAGATGAGTCCAAAATGCCCATACACAAAGAGCTAGCTAAATGGCAGAGTAGTGCAACATTTCCAAATACAGAGTACTAGGTACATGGCAGTTGAGTCCAACGTGTCACTATTCTGAGAGCTAGCTACATGGCAGAGTAGTCCAAAATGTCAATATACTTAGTGTTGGCTACATGGCAGATGACTCCAACATGTGTATATATAGAGATCTAGCTACAAGGCAGTTGAGTCCAACAGGTTAATACAGAGAGAGCTGGCTGCATGGCAGACGAATCCAACATTTCCATATACAGAGACCTAGCTACATGGCAGACAAGTCTAATATGTTCCTATACAGAGAATTACCTACATGGAAAATCAGTCCAACATATCCATGCACAGAGAGCTAGCTACTTGGCAGAAGAGTTCAAAATGTTCATATACAGAGAGCTTGCTACATGGCATACGAGTCCAAAATGTCCATATACAGAGAGCTATCTACACAGCAGAGTAGTGCAACATTTCCATATACAGAGTTCTAGCTACATGGCAGATGAGTCCTAGGGGTCCATATACTGAGAGCTAACTACATGGCAGAGTAGTCCAAAATGCCCATACACAGAGTACTAGCTACATGGCAGATGAGTCCAAATTTTCCATGTACTGAGAGTTAGCTACATGGCAGATGAATCCAACATATGAATATTTAGAGGGTTTGCTACAAGACAGATGTGTCCCACATATTCATACACAGAGTGCTGGCTACATGGCTGATGAGTGCGACATGTCCATATACAGAGAGCTAGCTACATGGCAGACAAGCCCAAAATGTCCATATATAGAGAACTAGCTACTTGGCGTATGATTCCACCGTGTCCATATACTGACAGCTAGCTACATGGCAGAGTCGTCCAACATTTCCATATACAGAGGACTAGCTACATGGCAGATGAGACCAACATGGCCATATACTGAGAGTTAGCTACATGGCAGATGAGTCCAACATGTTTATATATAGTGGACTAGCTACAAGGCCGATGAGTCCAAAATGTTCAAACAGAGAGAGCTGGCTACATGGCCGATGAGTCCAATGAGGCTATATACAGAGATCTAGCTACATGGCAAACAAGTCCGATATTTTCATATACAGAGAGCTACGTACATGTCAGGTCAGTCCAACATATCCATACACAGAAAGCTAGCTACATGGCAGAAAAGGATAAAATGTCCACATACAGAGATCTAGATACATGGCACAATACTTCAACATTTCCATATACAGAGTTCTAGCTACTTGACAGATGAGTCCAACGTGTCCATATACTGAGAGCAACAACATGGCAGAGTATTCCAACATGTGTATATATCGAGGAATAGCTACAAAGAAGATGAGTCAAACATGTTTTTACAGAGGGAGCTGGCTACATGACTGGTGGGTCGAACATGTCCATATAGAGAAAGCTACAAACATAGGAGATTAGTCCAACATATCCATGCACAGAGAGCTATCTACATGGCAGACGAGTCGAAAATGTCCATATACAGAGAGCTAGCTACATGGCAGACAAGTCCTATATGTTCATATACAGAGAGCTACCTACAATGCAGATCAGTCTAGCATGTCCATACACAGAGAGCTATCTACATTGTAGACGAGTCCAAAATGTCCATATCCAGATAGCTAGCCACATGTCAGAGTAGAGCAATATTTCCATATACAGAGTTCTAGCTACATGGCAGAGCCATCCAACATTTCCATATACAGAGTTGTAGCTACATGCAGATGAGTCCAAGGTGTCCATAAACTGAGAGCTAGCGACATGGCAGAGAAATTGAAAATTTCCATACACAGAGTACTAGCTACATGGCAGATTAATCCAACGTGTCCTTATACTGAGAGCTAGCTACAATTCAGAGTAGTCCAATATGTCCATATACAGAGTAGTCCAATATGTCCATATACTAGCTCCAAGGCAGATGAGTCCAACATGTCCATATACTGAGAGTTAGCTACATGGTATATGATTGCAACATGTCCATATACTGAGAGTTAGCTACATGGCAGACAAGTCCAACATGTCCATATAAAGAGCTCAAGCTACATGGCAGAGGAGTCCAACATGTCCATATACAGAATATTAGCTACACATCAGATGAGTCCAAAATATCCATATACTGAGAGTTAGCTAGATAGCAGATGATTCCAACATGTGTATATATAGAGGACTAGCTACAAGGCAGATGAGTCCAACATGTTCATACAGAGAGAGCTGGCTACATGGCTGAAGAGCCCAATATGCCCATATGCAGAGAGCTAGCTACATGGC
>NW_006408926.1:1219195-1236513 GCF_000296735.1 Chrysochloris asiatica
CATATGAGTCCAAAATGTCCATATACAGAGAGCTAGCTACATGGCAGAGTAGTGCAACATTTCCATATACAGAGTACTAGGTACATGGCAGATGAGTCCAACGTGTCAATATTCTGAGAGCTACCTACATGGCAGAGTAGTCCAACATGTCCATATACAGAGAATTAGCTACATGGCAGATGAGTCCAACATGTCAATATACTGAGAGTTAGCACATGGCAGATGAGTCAAACAAGTGTATATATAGAGGACTAGTTACAAGTCAGATGAGTCCAACATGTTCATACAGAGAGAGCTGGCTACATGTCTGATGAGTCCAACATGTCCATATACATAGAGCTAGCCACATGGTAGACAAGTCCAATATGTTCATATACAGAGAGCAACCTAAAGGGCAGACGAGTCCAACATATCCATGCACAGAGAGCTAGCTACATGGCAGACGAGTCCAAAATGTTCATATACAGAGAGCTAGCTACATGGCAGAGTAGTGCAACATTTTGATATATAGAATTCTAGCTACATGGCAGATGAGTCCAACGTGTTGATAAACTTAGAGTTGGCTACATGGCAGAGTCGTCCAACATTTCCATATATAGAATACTAGCTATATGTCAGTTGAGTCCAACATGTCCATATACTGAGAGTTAGCTAGATAGCAGATGATTCCAACATGTGTATATTTAGAGGACTAGCTACAAGGCAGACGAGTCCATTATGTTCATACAGAGAGAGCTGATTACATGGCTGAAGAGCCCAATATATCCATATTCAGAGAGCTAGCTACATGACAGACAAGGCCAATATGTTCATGTACAGGGAGCTACCTACATGGCAGATCCGTACAATATATCCATGTACAGAGAGCTCTCTATATGGCATATGAGTCCAAAATGTCCATATACAGAGAGCTAGCTACATGGCAGAGTAGTGCAACATTTCCATAAACAGAATACTAGGTACATGGCAGATGATTCCAACGTGTCCATATTCTGAGAGCTAGCTACATGGCAGAGTAGTCCAACATGTCCATATACAGAGTACTAGCTACATAGCAGATGAATCCAACATATTAATACAGAGAGAGCTGACTGCATGGCAGACGAGTCCAACATTTCCATTTTCAGAGACCTAGCCACATGGCAGACAGGTCCAACATGTTCATACAGAGAGACCTGGCTACATGCCTGATGAGTCCATCATGTCCATATACAGAGAGCTAGCCACATGGTAGACAAGTCCAATATGTTCACAAACCGAGAGCAACCTAAAGGGCAGAAGAGTCCAACATATCCATGGACAGAGAGCAAGCTACCTGGCAGACAATTCCAAAATATTCATATACAGAGAGCTAGCTACATGGCAGAGTAGTGCAACATTTCCATATATAGAATTCTAGCTACATGGCAGATGAGTCCAACGTGTTGATAAACTGAGAGCTGGCTTCATGGCAGAGTCGTCCATCATTTCCATATATAGAATACTAGCTATATGTCAGATGAGTCCAACATGTCCATATACTGAGAGTTAGCTGCATGGCAGATTAGTCAAACAAGTGTATATATAGAGGACTACATCAAGGCTGATGAGTTCAACATGTTCATACGGAGAGAGCTAGTTATATGGCTGTTGAGTCCAACATATGCATATACTGGGAGTTAGCTACGTAGCAGATGAGTCTAACATATGAATATTTAAAGTATTAGCTACATGGCAGATGAGGCCAACATGTCCATATACTGAAAGGTAGCTATATGGCAGAGTAGTCCAAAAGGTCCATATACAGAGTTGTAGCTTCATGGCAGATGAGTCCAACATGTCCATAAAATGAGAATTAGCTTCATGGAAGATGAGTCCAACATGTCCATAAAATGAGAATTAGCTTCATGGCAGATGAGTCCAGCATGTGTATGTTTAGAGGGCTAGTTACAAGGCAGATGAGTCCAACATGTTCATACACAACAAACTGGCTACATGGGAGATGAGACCAACATGTCCATATACTGGCAGTTAGCTACATAGCAGATGAATCCAACATATGAATATTTATAGTACTAGCTATATGGCAGATGAGTCCAACGTGTCCTTATACTGAGAGCTAGCTACAGTTAAGAGTAGTCCAATATGTCCATATACAGAGTACTAGCTACATGGCAGATGAGTCCAAAATGTCCATATACAGATTTCAAACTTCAAGGCCAAGAAGTGCAACATTTTCAGATACAAAGTACTAGGTACATGGCAGATGAGTCCAAAACGTCAATATTCTGAGAGTTATCTATAAGACAGATGAGTTCAACATGTCCATATTCAGAGAACTAACTATATGACAGATGAGTCCAACATGTCCATATACTGAGATTTAGCAACATGGCAGATGAGTCCAACATGTGTATATAGAGAGGACTAGCTAAAAGTTAGATGAGTCCAACATGTCCATATAGTGAGAGTTAAACAAATCCAAAATGTACATATACAGATTTCAATCTACATGGCAGAGAAGTGCAACATTTCCAGATACAGAGTACTTGGTACATGATAGATGAGTCCAATGTGTCAATATTCTGAGAGTTATCTACTAGGCAGATCAATCCAATATGTTCATATACAGAGAGCTACCTACATGGCAGATCAGACCAACATATCCATGCACAGAGAGCTAGCTACTTGGCAGAAAAGTCCAAAATGTTCATATACAGAGAGCTAGCTACATGGCAGACAAGTCCAAAATGTCCATATACAGAGAGCTAGCTACATGGCAGAGTAGTGCATCATTTTCATATACAGAGTTCTAGCTACATGGCAGATGAATCCAACATATGAATATTTAGAGGGCTAGTTACAAGGCAGATGAATCCCACATTTTCATACACAAAGTGCTGGTTACAGGGCTGATGAGTCCAACATGTCCATATACAGAGAGCTAGCTACATGGCAGATAAGTCCAAAATGTCCATATACAGAGAACTAGCTACATGGCATATGATTCCAACGTGTCCATATACTGACAGCTAGCTACATGGCAGAGTTGTCCAACATTTCCATATATAGAGTACTAGCTACATGGCAGATGAGTCCAACATGGCGATATACTGAGAATTAGCTAAATGGCAGATGAGTTCAACATGTGTATATACAGAGGACTACCTAAAAGGCAGATGAGTCCAACGTGATCATACAGAGAGAGCTGGCTACATAGCTGATGATTCCAACATGTCCATATACAGAGAGCTAGCTATATGTCAGACAAGTCCAACATGTTCATATACAGAGAGATAACTATATGTGAGATCAGTCCAACATATTCATACACAGAGAGCTGGCTACATGGCTGATGAGTCCAACATGTCCTTATGCAGAGAGCTAGCAAATAGCAGAGAAGTCCAATATGTTCAAATATATAGAGCTATTTACATGGCAGATCAGACCAACATATCCATGCACAGTGAGCTAGCTTCATGGCAGACAAGTGCAAAATGTCCATATACAGAGAGCTAGCTACATTGCAGAGATGTTCAACATTTCCATATACAAAGTAATTGCTACATGGCAGATGAATCCAACATGTACATATACTGAGAGTTAGAATCATGGCAGATGAGTCCAAAATGTTTATATATACAGGACTAGCTTCAAGGCAGATGAGTCCAACATGTTCATACAGAGAGAGCTGGCTACATGGCTGAGTCCACACATCCATATACAGAGAGCTAGCTATATGGCAGACAAGTCCAATGTGTTCATATACAGAGATACACCTATATGTCAGATCAGTCCAACATATCCATGCACAGAGTGATAGCTACATGACAGACGAGTCCAAAATGTTCATATACAGAGAGCTGGCTAGCTTCATGGCAGAGTAATACAACATTTCCATATACAGACTTCTAGCTACATGGCAGGTGAGTACAACATGTCGATATACTGAGATCTAACTACATGGCAGAGTAGCCCAACATGTCCATATACTGAGTGTTAACTACATGGCAGATAAGTCCAACATGTGTATATATAGAGATCTAGTTACAAGGCAGATGAGTCCAACATGTTAATACAGAGAGAGCTGTCTATATGGCCGATGATTTCAACATGTCCATATACAGAGAGCTAGCTACATGTCAGAAAAGTACAATATGTTCAAATACAGAGAGCTACCTACATGGCAGATCAATATATCCATGTACAATGAGCTAGCTACATGGCAGACAAGTGCAAAATGTCTGTATACAGAGAGCTAGTTTCATGGATGAGTAGGGCAACATTTCCATATACTGAGTACTAGCTACATGGCAGATGAGTCTAACATGTCCATATACAGAGAGCTAGCTAAATGGCAGACAAGCCCTCTATGTTCATATACACAGAGGTACCTACATTGCAGATCAGTCCAACATACAGATTTATAGCTACATGGCAGAAGAATTCAACATGTGCATATACTGAGAGCAATCACATGGCAGAGTATTCCAGCATGTGTGTATATCGAGGACTAGCTAGCAGGAAAATGAGTCCAACATGTTCATACACAGAGAGATGGCTACATGGCTGATGAGTCCCACATGTCCATATACACAGAGCTACATACATGACAGAGTAGTGAAACATTTCCATATACAGAGTTCTAGCTATATGGCAGAAGAGTCCAACCTGTCCATATACAGAGAGTTAACTACATGGCAGACAATTCCAAAATGTCCATATATTGAGAGCTAGGTACATGGCAGATGAGTCCAAGGTGTCCATATACTGACTCCTAGCTACATGGCAGAGTCATCCAACATTTCCATATATACAGTACTAGCTAAATGGCAGATGAGTCCAACGTGTCCATATAGTGAGATCTAGCTACATGGCAGAGTAGTGCAACATGTCCGTATACTGAGAGTTAGTTACACGACAGATGAGTCCAACATGTGTATATATAGAGGACTATCTACAAGGCAGATGAGACCAATGTGTTCATACAGAGAGAGCTGGCTACATGCCTGATGACTCCAATATGTCCATATACGGAGAGCAAGCTACCTGGCAGACAAGTGCTATATGTTCATATACAGAGAGCTACCTACATTGCAGATCCTTCCAACATATCCATGCACAGAGAGCTTTCTACATGGCAGACGAGTCCAAAATGTCCATATACAGAGAACTAGCCACATGCCAGAGTAGTGCAACATTTGATATACAGAGTTCTGGCTACATGGCAGATGAGTCCAAAGTGTCCATATACTGAGTGCTAGCTAAATGGCATAAAAGTCCAACAATTCCATATACAGAGTACTAGCTACATGGCAGATGAGTCCAAAGTGTCCATAAACTGAGAGCTAACTACATGGCAGAGAAGTCCAACATTTTCATAAGCAGAGTACTAGCTACATGGTAGAAGAGTCCACTATGTCCTTATATTGAGAGTTAGTTCCATGGCAGATGGGTCCACATGTGTATATATAGAGGTCTAGCTATGAGGCAGATGTGTACAACATGTTCATACAGAGAGAGCTGGCTACATGCCTTATGAGTCCAACATGTCCATATACAGAGAGCTAGCTACATGGCAGATTATTCCAAAGTGTCTTTATACTGACAGGTAACTACATGGCAGTGTCGTCCATCATGGCCATATACAGAGTAATACCTTCATGGCAGGTGAGTCCAACATGTCCATATACTTAGAGTTAGCTACATTGCAGATGAGTCCAACATTTGTATATATAGAGGACTTGGCAACAAGACAGATGAGTCCAACATGTTCATAAAGAAAGAGCTGGCTACATGGCTGATGAGTCCAACATGTCCATATACCAACAGCTATCTACATGGCAGAGTAGTCCAACATGACCATTTACAGAGTATTAACTATATGGCAGATGCGTCCCACATATCCATAGAGTGAGAGTTAGCTACATGGCAGATGAGTCCAACATGTTCATACACAGAGAGCTGGCTACATGGCTGATGAGGCAAACATGTCCATATACAGAGAGCTAGCTACATGGCAACAAGTCCAAAACGTCATTATGCAGAGAGCTAGCTACATAGCAGATGGTTGCAACGTTTCCATATATTGACAGATAGCTACATGCGGAGACGTCCAAAATTCCATATACAGAGTAATAGCTACATGGAAGATGAGTCCAACATTTCCGTATACTTAGAATTAGCTACATGGCAGATGAGTTGACCATGTGTATATATAGAGGACTACCAACAAGACCGATGTGTCCAACAATTTCATACAGAGAGATCTGACTTCATGGCTGATGAGTTCAACATGTCCATATACTGAGAGCTAGCTACATGGCTGACAAGTTCAATATGTTCAAATACAGACAGCTACCTGCATGGCAGATCAGTCGATCATATCATTCACATTGAACTAGCTACAACGCAGATGAGTGCAAAATGTCCATATAGGGAGAGCTAGCTACATGGCAGAGTAGTACAACATGTCCTTATACATATAGATACAGAATTCTATCTATATGGTAGTTGAGTCCAAAGTGTCCATGTAAAGAGAGCTATCTACATGGCAGATAAGTCCAAAATGTCCATATACAGAGAGCTAGCTACATGGCACATGACTTTAACGTGTCAATATGCAGACAGCTAACTACATGGCAGAGTCGAATATCATTTCCATATACAGAGTACTAACTACATGGCAGATGAGTCCAACATGTCCATATGCTGAGAGTTAGCTACATGACAGATGAGTCCACCATGTGTATATATAGAGGACTATCTATAAGGCAGATGAGTCCAACATGTTCATACAGAGAGAGCTGGCTACATGGCTGATGAGTACAACATGTCCATATACAGAGAGTTAGCTACAATGCAGAATTGTCTAATATGTTCAATACATAGAGCTACTTACATGGCAGATCAGTCCAACATATCGATGCACAGTGAGCTAGCTACATGGCAGATGAGTGCAAAACGTCCATATTCAGAGAGCTAGCTACATGGCAGAGTCATCCAACATTTCCATATACAGAGTACTAGCTACATGGCTGATGAGGCCAACATGTGTATATATAGAGGAATAGCTACAATAGTCCAACATGTTCATAAAGAGAGAGCTGGCTACATGGCTGATGAGTCCAATATGTCCATATACAGAGAGTTAGCTATATGGCAGACATGTCCAATATATTCATATACAGAGAGATACCTATCTGTGATATCAGTCCAACATATCCATGTACAGAGTGCTATCTACATGGCAGAAGAATCCAAAATGTCCATATACAGTGAGATAGCTACATGGCAGTGTAATGCAACACATCCATATACAGTGTTCTAGCTACATGGCAGGTGAGTCAAACTTGTCCATATACTGATATCTAGGTACATGACAGAGTAGTCCAACATGTCCTTATACAGAGTACTAGCTACATGGCAGAAGAGTCCAAAATGTCCATATACTGAGTGTTAGCTACATGGTAGATGAGTACAATATGTGTATACATAGAGAACTAGCTACAAGGCAGATGAGTCCCACATGTTAATACAGAGAGAGATCGCTACATGGCTGATGATTCAAACATGTCCATATACAGAGAGCTAGCTACATGGCAGACAAGTCCAATAGGTTCAAATATAGCAGACGAGTCAAAATGTCCATATACAGAGAGCTAGCTACATGGCAGGGTAGTGCAACATTTGCATATACAGAGTAGTAGATACATGACAGATGAGTCTAACATGTCCATATATTGAGAGTTAGCTACATGGCAGATGAATCCAACATTTGTATATATAGAGGACTAGATAAAAGGCAGAGAAGTCCAACATGTTCATACACAGAGAGCTGGCTACATGGCTGATTAGTCAAACATGTCCATATACAGAGAAGTAGCTACATGGCAGACAAGTCCTATATTTTCATATACAGAGAGCTACCTACATTGCATATCAGTCCAACATATCCATGAATAGAGAGCTATCTACAAGATAAACGAGTCCAAAATGTCCATATCCAGAGAGGTATCCATATGTCAGAGTAGTGCAACATGTCCATATACAGAGTTCTAGCTACATGGCAGATGAATCCAAAGTGTCCATATAGTGAGGGTTTGCTACATGGCAGAGAAGTACAACATTTTCATATACAGAGTATTGGCTACATGGCAGATGAGTCCAACATGTCCTTATACTGAGAGTTAGCTACATGGCAGATGAGTCCAACATGTATATATATAGAGGACTAGTTACAAAGGAGATGAGTCCAACATGTTCATACAGAGAGAGATGGCTACATGGCTGATGAGTCCAACATGTCCATATATGGAGAGCTAGCTACATGTCAAACAAGTCCAAAATGTCCATATACATAGAGCTAGCTACATGGCAGATGATTCCAACGTGTTCTTATACTGACAACTAGCTACATGTCAGAGGTGTCCAACATGTCCATATACAAATTACTAGCTTCATGTCTGATAAGTCCAACATGTCCATATCCTGAGAGCTAGCAACATGGCATACTAGTCCAATATGTTCATATACAGAGAGCAACCTATATGGCAGAGCAGTCCAACATATCCATGCATAGAGAGCTAGCTACATGAAATAAGAGTCTAAAATGTCCATAAACAGAGAGCTAGCTACATGGCAGAGTAATGCAACATTTCCATATACAGAGTTCTAGCTACATGGCAGATGAATCCTAGGTGTCCATATTCTGAGAGCTAACTGCATGGCAGATGATTCCAATGTGTCCATATCCTGACAGTTAGCTACTTGGCAGAGTAGTCCATCATGTCCACAAACAGAGTATTAACTACCTCCTACAAGGCAGATGAGTCCAACATGTTCATACAGAGAGATGTGGCTACATGGCTGATGAGTTCAAAATGTCCATATACTGAGAGCCTGCTACATGGCAGACAAGCCCAATATGTTCAAGTACAGAGAGAGATACCTACATGGCAGATCAGTTGAATATATCATGCACAGTGAGCTACTTACATGGCAGACGAGTGAAAAATGTGCATATAGAGAGAGCTAGCTACATGGCAGTGTATTACAACATTTCCAAATACAGAGTTCTATCTATATGGTAGATGAGTCCAACGTGCCCATATACAGGGAGGTAGCTACATGGTAGACAAGTCCAAAATGTCCATATACAGAGAGCTAGCTACATGACACTTGATTCCAATGTGTATATATACTGACAGCTAGCTACATGGCAGAGTCGTCCAAAATTCCATATACAGACTACTAGCTACGTGGCAGATGAGTCCAACATGTACATATACGGAGAATTAGCTACATGGCAAATGAGTCCACCATGTGTATATATAGAGGAATACCTACAAGGCAGATGAGAACATCATGTTCATAAAGAGAGAGCTGGCTACATGGCTTATGAGTCCAACATGTCCATATACAGAGAGCTAGTGATATGGCAGACAAGTCAAATATGTTCATATACAGAGAGATACCTATATGTCAGATCAGTCCAACATATTCATGCACAGAGAGGTAGCCACATGGCAGATGAGTCCAAATTGTCCATATACAGAGCACTAGCTACATGGCAGAGTAATGCAATATTTCCATATTCATGCACAGAGTTGTAGCTACATGGAAAATGAGTCCTAGGTGTCCATATACTGAGAGCTAACTACATGGCCGAGTAGTCCAACATGTCCATATACAGAGTACTACCTACATGGCAGATGAATCCAACATGTCCATATACTGAGAGATAGATACATGGTAGATGAGTCTAACATGTGTATATATAGAGTAATGGCTTCAAGGAAGATGAGTCCAACATGTTCATACACAGAGAGCTGGTTACATGGCTGATCAGTCCAACATATCCATATACAGAGAGCTAGGTACATGGCAGTCAAGTCCAAAATGTCTGTATACAGAGAGCTAGGTGTATTGTAGATGATGCCTACGTGTCCTTATACTGACAGCTAGCTACATGACAGAGTCGTCCAACTTGTCCAAATACAGAGTTCTAGCTGCATAGCAGACAAGTCCAAAATGTCCATATACAGAGTTCCAGCTACATGGCAAGTGAATCCAACGTGTCCAAATACTGAGAGTTAGATACATGGCAGATGAATCCAACATGTGAATATATAGTGGATTAGCTATAATGCAGATGAGTCCCACATGTTCTTACAGAGAGAGTTAACTACAAGGCTGATGCGTCCAAAATGACCATATACAGTGAGCTAGTGACATAGCAGGCAATTCATGTTATGTTCATATACAGAGAGCTACCTACATGGAAGATCAGTCTAACATATCAATGCAAAGAGAGCTAGCTACATGGCAGACGAGTCAAAAATATCCATAAACAGAGAGTTAGCTGCAAGGCAGAGTAGTGCAACATTTCCATATACAGAGCTCTAGCTACATGGCAGATGAGTCCAACATGTCCATATACTAAGACCTAGCTACATGGCAAACAAGTCCAATATGTTTATATGCAGACAGCTACCTACATGGCAGATCAGTCCATGATATCCATGCACAGAGAGCTAGCTACATGGCAGACAAATTCAAAATGTCCATATACAGAGAGCTAGCTACATGGCAGAGTAGTGTAACATTTCCATGTGCAGAGCTCTAACTACATGGCAAATGAGTACAACATGACCATACAGTGAAAGTTAGCTACATGGCAGAGTAATTAAACATGTCCAAATACAGACTACTAGCTACATGGCAGATGAGTCCAACATGTCCATATACTGAGAGTTAGCTACATGACAAAGTAGTCCAACATGTCCATATATAGAGTACTAGCTACACGATAGATGGGTCCCACATGTCCGTATACTGAGAGTTAGATATATGGCAGATGAGTCCAACATGTTCATACAGAGAGAGCTGGCTACATGGCAGATGAGTGCAACTTGTCCATATACAGACAGCTAGCTACATGGCAGAAATGTCCAATATGATAATAAACAGTGAGCTACCTACATGGTAGATTAGTCTAATATATCGATGAACAGAGAGCTAGCTACATGGTAGAGTAGTGTAACATTTCCACATACAGAATTCTTGCTACATGGCAGATGAGTCCAATGTGTCCATATACTGTGAGCTAGCTACATGGCAGAGTAATCCAACATGTCCATACACAGAGAACTAGCTACATGGCAGATGAGTCCATCATATCCATATACTTTAAGTTAGCTACAAGGCAGATGCATCCAACATATGTATATTTACAGGGTTAGCTACAAGGCAGATTAGTCGAACATATTCATACAGAGAGAGCTGGCTACATGGCTGAGGAGTCCAAAATGTCTATATACTAAGAGCTAGCTACATGGCGGACAAGTCCAATATGTTCACATGCAGAGAGCTACCTACATGGCAGATCTGTTTAAGATATCAATGCACAGAGAGCTAAGGACATGGCAGACGAATCCAAAATGTCCAAATACAGAAATTATTTCTTCATAAACAGTAGTGCAACATATCCATATACAGAGTGCTAGCTACATGGCAGATGAGTCCAACGTGTCCATATATTGAGAGTTAGATACATGGCAGATGAGTCCAACATGTGTATATTTAGTGGACTAGCTACAAAGCAGATGAGTAGAACATATTCATACAGAGAGAGCTGGCTACATGTCTGATGAATCCAACATGTCCATATACCGAGAGCTACCTATATGGCAGACAAGTCCAATATGTTCATATATAGAGAGCTACCTACATGGAAAATCAGTCCATCATATACATGCACAGAGAGCTATCTACATGGCAGATGAGTCCAAAATGTCCATATACAGAGAGCTAGCTAATTCTCAGAGTAGTGCAATATTTCCATATACAGATATCTAGCTACATGGCAGATGAATCCAACGTGTGCATATACTGAGAGACAGCTACATGGTAGATGAGTCTAACGTGTCCATATATTGAGAGCTATCTACAAGGCAGTGTAATCCATCATGTAAGTATGCACAGTACTAGTTACATTGCAGATGAATCCAACATGTCCATATATTGAGAGTTAGCTATATGGCAGATTAATCCAACATGTGTACATTTAGAGTGCTAGCTACAAGGCAGATGAGTCGAACATATTCATACAGAGAGAGCCTGCTACATGGCTGAGGAGTCCAACATGTCAATATAGTGAGAGCTAGCTACTTGGCAGATAAATCCAATATGTTCATATGCAGAGAGTTACCTACATGGCAGATCAGTCCAAGTTTTCCATGCACAGGAGTTAGCTACATGGCAGACAGGTCCAAAATGTCCATCTACAGAGATTTAGCTGCATGTCAGAGTAGTGCAACATTTCCATATACAGAGCTCTAGCTACATGGCAGATGAGACCAACATGTGCATATACAGAGAGCTAGCTATATGGCAGAGAAATCCAAAATGTCCATGTACAGAGTACTAGCTGTGGAAGACGAGTCCAACATGTCCATATACAGACAGGTAGCTACATGGCAGAAAAATCCCATATGTTCATATACAGAGAGCTAACTATATGGCAGATCAGTCCAGCATATCTATGCACAGAAAGCTGGCTACATGGCAGACAATTCCAATATATTCATATACATAGAGTTAGCTACATGACACAGTAGTGCAACATTTCTATATACAGAGTTCTAGCTACATAGCAGATGAGTCCAAAATGTCCATATACAGAGTGCTAGCTATATGGCAGCTGAATCCAACTTGGCCTTATACTGAGAGTTAGCTACATGGCAGATGAGTCCAACATGTGTATATATAGTGGACTAGCTACAAGGCAGATGAGTCCCACATGTTCATACAGAGAGCTGGCTACAAGGCTGATGCATCCAACATGAACATATATAGTGAGCTAGTGACATAGCAGAAAATTCTAGTATGTACATATACAGAGAGCTACCTACATTGCAGATCAGTGCAACATATCAATCCACAGAGAGTTAGCTACATGTCAGACGAGTCCAAAATGTCCGTATACAGAGAGTTAACTTCATGGCAGAGTAATGCAACATTTTCATATACAGAGCTCTAGCTACATGGCAGACGAGTACAACATGTCCATATACGAAAACCTAGCTACATGGTAAACAAGTCCAATATTTTTATAGGCAGACAGCTAAATACATGGCAGATCATTCCAACATATCCATGCACAGAGACCTACCTCCATGGCAGACGCGTCCAAAATGTACATATACAGAGAGCTAGCTACATGGTAGAGTAGTGCAACATTTCCATGTACAGACCTCTAGCTACATGGCAGAATAGTATAACGTGACCATATAGTGATAGCTAGCTACATGGCAGAGTAGTTAAACATGTCCAAATACAGATTACTAGCTACATGGCAGATGAGTCCAATGTGTCCATATACTAAGAGTAAGCTACATGGCAGAGTAGTCCAACATGTCCATATAAAGAGTACTAGATACACGGCATATGAGCCCCACATGTCCATATACTGAGAGTCAGCTACATGGCAGATGAGTCTAACATGTACATATAGAGAATTAGCTACAAGGCAGATGAGTCGAAAATGTTCATATACATAGAGCTGTCTACATAGCTGATGCATTCAACATGTCAATATACAGAGAGCTAGCTACATGGCAGACAAATCCCATATGTTAATATACAAAGAGCTTCCTACATGGCAGATCAGTCCAGCATATCTATGCAAACAGAGCTAGCTACATGGCAGAATAGTACAACATTTTCATATACAGAGTTCTAACTACATGCCAGATGAGTCCAACATGTGCATATACAGAGAGCCAGCTACATGGCAGATGAGTCCAACGTGTCCATATATTGAGAGCTAACTACACTGCAGAATAGTCCACCATGTCCATATACAGTGTACTAGCTACATGACAGATGAGTTCAACATATCGATATACTGAGAGTTAGCAACATAGCAGATGAGTCCAACATATGTATATATAGAGGATTAGCTACTAGGCAGATGAGTTCAACATCTTCATACAGAGACAGCTAGCTATATGGCTAATGAGTGAAACTTGTCCATATTCAGAGAGCTAGCTACATGGCAGACAAGTCCAATATAGTCATAAGCAGTGAGCTAACTACATGGTAAGTCAGTCCAATATATTCATGCACAGAGAGCTAGCTACATGTCAGACGATTCCAAAATGTCAGTATACAGAGAGCTAGCTACATGGCAGAGTAGTGCAACATTTCCACATACAGAGTTCTTGCTACATGGCAGATGAGTCCAAAGTGTCCATATACTGAGAGTTAGCTACATGGCAGAGTAATCCAACATGTCCATATACAGATAACTAGCTACATGGCAGATGAGTCCATCATGTCCATATACTGAGAGTTAGCTACATGGCAGATGAGTCCAACATGTGTATATTTAGAGGGCTAGCCACAAGGCAGGTGATTCGAACATATTAAAACAGAGAGAACTGGCTACATGGCTGAGGAGTCCAAAATCTCCTCATACTAAGAGCTAGCTACATGGCAGACAAGTCCAATATGTTCATATGCAGAGAGCTACCTACATGGCAGATCAGTCCAAGATATCAATGCACAGAGAGCTATGGTTATGGCAGACGAGTCCAAAATATCCAAATACAGAGAGCTAGCTTCATGACAGAGTAGTGCAACATTTCCATATAAAGAGTCCTATCTACATGGCAGATGAGTCCAACATGTCCATATACTGAGATTTAGCTACATGGCAGATGAGTCCAACATGTGTATATTTAATGGACTAGCTACAAAGCAGATGAATAGAACATATTCATACAGAGAGAACTGGCTACATGGCTGATGAGTGCAACATGTCCATTTACTGAGAGCTACATAAATGGCAGACAAGTCCAATATGTTCATATATAGAGAGCTACCTACATGGAAGTTCAGTCCAACATATCGATGCACAGAAAGCTATCTACATGGCAGAGTAGTGCAACATTTCCATATACAGAGTTCTAGCTACATGAAGACGAGTCCAACGTGTGCTTATACTGAGAGCCAGCTACATGGCAGATGAGTCCAACATGTCCATGGACAGAGTATTAGCTACACAGCATATGAGTCCAACATGTCCATATACTGAGAGTTAACTATATGTCAGATGTGTCCAACATATGTATATAGAGAGGACTTGCTACAAGGCAGATGGGTCCAACATGTTCATGCAGAGAGCTAGCTACATGGGAGACAAGTCCAATATATTCATATACAGAGAGCTACCTACATGGTAGATCAGTCCAACATATACATGCACAGAGAGCCAACTACATGGCAGACGACTCCAAAATGTTCACATACAGGTAACCAAATACATGGCAGAGTAGTGCAACATATCAACATACAGAGTTCTAGCTACATGGCAAATGAGTTTAACGTGTCCATGTACTGAGAGCTAGCTACATGGTAGAGTAGTCCAACATGTCTATATAAAGAATATTTGCTAAATGGCAGATAAGTCCAACATGTCCATATACTGAGTTAGCTACATGGCAAATGAGTCCAACATGTGTATATTTAGAGGGATAGCTACAAGGCAGATAAGTCGAACATATTCATACAGAGAGAGCTAGATACATGGCTTAGGAGTCCAACATGTCTGTATACTAAGAGCTAGCTACATGGCAGACAAGTCCAATATGTTCATATGCAGAGAGCTACCTGCATGGCAGATCCTTCCAAGATATCTTTGCACAGAGAGCTAGCTACATGGAAGACGAGTCCAAAATGTCCATATGCAGAGAGCTAGCTACATGGCAGAGTAGTGCAACATTTAAATATACAGAGTTCTAGCTACATGGCAGATGAGACCATGGTCTCCATATACTGAGATGAAGCTACATGACAGAGTAGTCCAAAATGTCCATATACAGAGAACTAGCTACATGACACGTGAATCCAACATGTCCATATACTGAGAATTAGTTACATGGCAGATGAGTCCAATCTGTATATATATATATATATATATAGAAGACTAGCTGCAATGCAGATGAGTCCAACATCTTCATATAGGGAGCTGGCTATAAAGCTGATGAGTCCAAAATCCCAATATACAGAGAGCTAGCGACATAGCAGACAATTCAAGGATGCTCATATACAGAGAGCTACCTATGTGTCAGATCAATCCAACATATCCATACACACAGAGGTAGCTACATGGTAGACGAGTCCAAAATGTCCATATGCAGACAGCTAACTACATGGAAGATTAGTACAAGATATCCATGCACAGAGAGTTAGCTACATGGCAGACGAGTCCAAAATATCCATATACTGATATCTAGCTACATGGCAGATGTCCAACATGTCCATATACAATTTACTAGCTACATGGCAGAGAAGTCCAATATGTCAATATACTGAGAGTTAGCTGCATGGCAGATGAGTCCAATATGTATATATAGAGAGGACTAGCTACAAGACAGATGAGTCCAAAATGTTCATACAGAGAGCGCTGGCTACATGGCTGATGAGTCCAACATGTCCATATACAGAGAGCTAGCTATATGGCAGACAAGTCCAACATGTTCTTATACAGAGAAATAACTTGATAGACAAGTCTAATATGTTCATATGCAGAGATCTACCAACATGGCAGATCAGTCTAGAATAACCATGCACAGAGATCTAGCTAAATGTACCAGTCAAAAATATCCATATACAGAGAGCTAGCTTCATGGCAGAGTAGTGCATCATTTCCATATACAGAGTTCTAGCTACATGGCTGATGAGTACAACATTTACATATACTGAGAGCTAGCTACATGGCAGATGAGTCCAACATCTGTATGTATAGAGGGCAAGCTACAAGGCAGCTGAGTCAAACATATTCATAGAGAGAAGCTTCTCAGTCCAATATGTCCATATACTGACAACTATCTACATGGCAGACAAGTCCAATATGTTCATATACAGAAAGCTAACTTCATGGCAGATCAGTCTAACATATTCATGCACAGAAAGCTAGCTACATGACAGACTAGTGCAAAATGTCTATATGCAGAGACCTACCTACATGACAGAGTAGTGCAACATTTCCATATACAGAGGACTGGCTACATGGCATATGAGTCCAAAATGTCCATATACTGAGAGTTAGCAACATGGCAGAAGAGTCCAACATGTGTATATTTTGAGAGAAGCTACAAGGCAGATGAGTCGAACATATTCATACAGAGAGAGCTGGCTACATGGCTGATGAGTCCAACAAGTCCATATACTGAGAGCTACCTACATGGCAGACAAGTCCAATATGTTCATATACAGAGAGCTACCTACGTGGAAAGAGAGATATCATTGCTGATGTCCAATGGATCTTGGCT
>NW_006408926.1:1237638-1239525 GCF_000296735.1 Chrysochloris asiatica
GCAGATCAGTCCAACATATCCATGCATAGAGATATAGCTACATTGCAGACGAGACTAAAATGTCCATATACAGATAGCTAGCAACATGTCAGAGTAGTGCAACATTTCCATATACAGAGTTGTAGCTACATGGCTGATGAGTCCAACATGTGCATATACTGGAAGGCAGCTTCATGGGACATGAGTCTAACATGTCCATATACTGAGAGCTAGCTACATGGCAGATGAGTCCAACATGTGTAAATTTAAAGGGCTAACTACAAGGCAGATGAGTTGAACATATTCATACAGAGAGAGCTGGCTGCATGGCTGATGAGCCCAACATGTCCATAAGCTGAGAGCTAGCTACTTGGTAAAGAAGTCCAACATGTTTGTATGCAGAGAGCTACCTACATGGCAGATCAGTCCAAGATATCCATGCACAGAGAGCTAGATACATGTCAGATGAGTCCAAAATGTCCATATACAGATAGCTAGCTACATGGCAGAGTAGATCAAAATTTCCATGTATAGAGATCTAGTTAAATGGTAGATAAGAACTTCGTCTCCATATACTGAGAGCTAGCTACATGGCAGAGTAGTCAAATATGTGCATATACAAAGTACTAGCTACATGGAAGATGAATTCAACATGTCCATATACTGAGAGTTAGCTACATGAGAGATGAATCAAACATGTGTATCTTTAGAGGGTTAGCTACAAGGCAGATGAGTCCATCAAGTTCATACAGAGAGAGCTGGCTACATGGCTGATGAGTGCATCATGTCCATATACAGAGAGCTAGGTACATGGCAGATGAGTCCAACATGTCCATATACTGAGAGTTAGCTAATTGGAAGATTAGTCCAACATGTGTATATATAGAGGACTAGCTACAAGGCATATGAGTCCAACTTGTTCATACAGAGAGAGCTGGCTACATGGCAGAGGTGTCCAAAATGTCCATATACAGAGAGCTAGGTATATTGCAGAGTAGTCCAACATGTCCATATAAAGAGAGCTACCTACATGGCAGATCATTCCAGCATATCTATGAATAGAGAGCTAGTTACATGGCAGACAAGTCCAAAATGTCCATATACAGAGAGCTAGCTACATGGCAGAGTAGTGTATCATTTCCATATACATAGTACTATTTGCCTGGCAGATGAGTCCAACATGTCCGTATACTGAAAGTTAGCTACATGGCAGATGAGTGCAACATATGTATCTTTAGAGGGCAAACTATAAGACAGATGAGACGAACATATTTATACATAGAGAACTGATAAGTCCAACATGTCCATATACTTACAGCTACCTACATAACAGACAAGTCCAATATGTTTATATCAGAGAGCTATCTACATGGCAGATCATTCAAACATACTCATGCACACATAGCTACCTACATGGTAAACGATTCCAAAATGTCCATATGCAGATACCAAGATACATGGCAGAGTAGTGAATCATTTCCATATATAGAATTTTAGCTACATGGCAGATGAGTCAAACATGTCCATATACTGAGAGCCAGCTACATGGCAGATGAGTCCAACTGACCATACACTGAGAGTTAGCGACATGGAAGAGTAGTGCAACATTTCCATATACAGAGTTCTAGAAACATGGCAGATGAGTTCAACATGTCCATATACTGACAGCTAGCTGCATGGCAGAGTAGTCCAACATGTGTATATATAGAGGACTAGCCACAAGGCAGATGAGTACAACATGTTCATAAAGAGAGAGGTGGCTACATGGCAGACAAGTCCAAAATGTCCATATACAGAGAATTAGCTACATGGCAGAATAGTTTAACATTTCCATATACAGAGTTCTAGCTACATGGCAGATGAGTCCAACATGTCCATATACTGAGAGTTAGCTACATGGCAGATGAG
>NW_006408926.1:1239625-1241633 GCF_000296735.1 Chrysochloris asiatica
GTCCAACATGTCCATATACTGAGAGTTAGCTACATGGCAGATGAGTCCAATATGTGTATATATAGAGGAGTAGCTACCTGGCATAGTAGTCCAACTTGTCCATATACAGAGTACTAGCTACATGGAAGTTGAGTCCAAAATGTCCATATACAGAGATCAAGCTACATAACAGAGTAGTGCAACATTTCCACATAGAAAGTTCTAGCTACATGGCAGATGAGTACAACGTGTCCATATTCTGAGAGCTAGTTACATGGCACAGTAATCCAACATGTCCATATACAAAGTACTACCTACAAGACAGATGAGTCCAACATGTCCATATACTGAGAGTTAGCTACATGGCAGACGAGTCGATCATATTCATACAGAGAGAGCCGGCTACATGGCTGAGGATTCCAACATGACCATATACATGGTACACAAGTCCAATATATTCATATGCTAAAAGCTACCTACATGGAAGATCAGTACAAGATATCCATGCACAGAGAGCTAGCTACATGGCAGACGAGTCCAAAATGTCCATATGCAGAGAGCTAACTACATGAAAGAGTTATGCAACATTTTCATATACAGAGTACTAACTACATGGCAGATGAGTCCAAAATGTGTATATTTGGAGGGCTAGCTACAAGACAGATGAGTCTAACATACTCATGCAGAGAGAGCTGGCTACACGGTAGAGCTGTCCAATATGTTCATATACAGAGAGCTACCAACATGGCAGATTAATTCAACATATCCATGCACAGAGAGCTAGAAACATGGGAGTGTAGTGGAACAATTTCATATACAGACTTCTAGCTACATGTCAAATGAGTCCAACGTGTCCATGTACCGAGAGTTAGCAACATGGCACAGTAGTACAACATGTCCATACACTTAGAGTTAGATAAGTGGCAGATGAGTCCTACATGTTCATACACAGAGAGCTTGCTTCATGGCTGATGAGTCTAACATGTCAATATACAGAGAGCTAGCTACATGACAGACAAGTCACATATGTTCATATACAGAGAGCTACATACATGGTAGATCAGTCCAGTATATCTATGCACAGAGAGCTAGCTACATGGCAGACAAGTCCAAAATGCCCATATACAGAGAGCTAGCTACATGGCAGGGTAGTGCAACATTTCCATATACAGAGTGCTAGCTCCATGGCAGATGACTTCAACGTGTCCATATACTGAGAGCTAGCTACATGTCAGAGTACTCCAACAAGTCCATATACAGAGTACTAGCTAAATGGCAAATGAGTCCAACGTGTCCATATACTGAGAGCTAGCTACATGGCAGAGTAGTCCAACATGTTCATATAGAGAGTACTAGCTACATGGCAGATGAGTCCAACATGTCCATAGACTGAGGTTTAGCTACATGGCAGATGAGTCCAACATGTGTATATTTAGAGGAATAGCTACAAGGCAGATGAGTCGAACATATTCATACAGAGAGAGCTGGCTACATGGCTGATGAGTCCAAAATGTCCAAATACTGAGAGCTAACTACTTTGCAGAAAAGTCCAATATGTTCATATACAGAGAGCTACCTACTTAGCAGATTACTCCAACATATCCATGCACAGAGAGCTAGCTATATGGCAGACGTGTCCTAAATGTCTATATACAGATAGATAACTACATGACAGAGTAGTGCATCATTTCCACATACAGTGTCCTAGCTACATGTCAGATGAGTCCAACGTGTTCATATACTGATAACAAGATTCATGGCAGATTATTTCAGTGTGTCAGTATACTGAGAGCTAGCTCCATTGCAGAGTAGTCCATCATGTCCATATACAGAGTACTAGCTACATGGCAGATGTGTCCAACATGTCCAGATACTGAGCGTTATCTACATGGCAGATGATTCCAACATATATATAGAGAGAGGACTAGCTACAAGGCAGATGAATCCAACATGTTCATACAGAGAGAGCTGGCTACATGGCTGATGAGTCCAACATGTCCATATACAGAGCGCTAGCTACATGGCAGAC
>NW_006408926.1:1241733-1244819 GCF_000296735.1 Chrysochloris asiatica
CATGGCTGATGAGTCCAACATGTCCATATACAGAGCGCTAGCTACATGGCAGACAAGTCCAATATGTTCATATACAGAGAGCTACCTACATATCAGATCAGTCCAGCATATCTATGCACAGAGAGCTGGCTACATGGCAGACTAGTCCAAAATGTCCATATTCAGAGAGCTTGCTACATGACAGCATAGTGCAACATTAACATATACAGAGCTCTAGCTACATGGCAGTTATGTCCAACGTGTCTATATACTGTGAGCTAGCTAAATGGCAGATTAGTCCAACATGTCCATATTAAGAGTACTAGCTATATGGCAGATGAGTCCAACATGTCCATATACAGAGTACTAGCTACATGACAGATGAGTCCATCATGTCCATACACTGAGAGTTAGCTACATGGCTGACAAATCCAACATGTACATATAAAGAGCTCAAGCTACATGGCAGAGTAGTCCAACATTTCCATATACTGAGAGCTTTCTACATGGCAGAGTAGTCCAACATGTCTATATACAGAATATTAGCTACACATCAGATGAGTCCAAAATGTCCATATACAGAGAGCTACTTACATGGCAGAGTAGTACAACATTTCCATATATAGAGTTCTAGCTACATGGCAGATGAGTCCAACATGTCCATATACTGACAGCTAGCTACAAGCCAGAGTAGTCCAACATGTCCATATACAGAGTACTAGCTACAAAGCAGATGAGTTCAACATGTCTATATACTGAGAGTTAGCTACATGGCAGATGAATCCAACATGTGTATATTTAGAGGGCTAGCTACAAGGCAGACGGGTCCAACTTGTTCAAACACAGAGAGCTGGCTACATAGCACACTAGTCCAAAATGTTCATATTCAGGGAGCTAGCTCCAGAGTAGTGCAACATTTCCATATACAGAGCTCTAGATACATGGCAGCTCTGTCCAACGTGTCTATATACTGAGAGCTAGCTAAATGACAGAGTAGTTCAGCATGTCCATATAAAGAGCACTAGCTACATGGCAGATGAGTCAAATATATCCATATACTGAGAGTTAAATACATGCAGATGAGTCCAACATGTGTACATATAGAGGACAAGCTACAAGGCAGATGAGTCCAACATGTTCATACAGAGAGAGGTGACTACATGGCAAATGAGTCCAACATATCCTTATACAGAGAGCTACCTACATGGCAGAGTAGTGCAACAATTCCATATACAGAGCTCTAGCTTCATGGCAGATGAGTCCAACATGTGTACATATAGAGGACTAGCTACAAGGCAGATTAGTCCAACATGTTCATACAGAGAAAGAGGGCTATATGGATGATGACTCCAACATTTCCATATACTACCATTGACATGGCAGAAAAGTCCAATATGTTGTCATACAGAGAGCTACCTACATTGCAGATCAGTCCAACATATCCATGCATAGAGAGCTAGATACATGGCCGACGAGTCCAAAATGTCCACATATAGAGAGTTAGCTACATGGCAGAGTATTCCATCATTTCCATATACAGACTCTAGCTACAAGAAGTTGAGTCCAAAGTGTCCATATAATAAGAGCTAGCTACATGTCAAAATAGTCCAATATGTCCATATACAGAATACTAGCTACATGCCCGGTGAGTCCAACATGTCCATATACTGCGAGTTCGTTACATGGAAGATGAGTCCAACATGTGTATATTTATAGGGCAATTAATAAGCAGATGAGAACAACATGTTCATACACAGAGAGCTGGCTACATGGCTGATGAGTCCAACATGTCCATATACTAAGAGCTACCTACATGGCAGAGCAGGCCAACATATCCATGCACAGAGAGCTAGCTACATGACAGACGAGTCCAAAATGTCCACATAAAGAGAGCTAGCTACATGGCAGGGTAGTATAACATTTCTATATACAGAGTTCTAGCTACAAGGCAAATGAGTCCAATGTGTCCATATACTGAGAGCTAGCTACATGGCAGAGTAGCCTAACATGTCCATATACAGAGTACTAGCTACATGGTAGATTAGTCGAATATATCTATATACTGAGAGATAGCTACATGGCCCATGAGTCCAACATGTGTATATATAAAGGACTAGCTACAAGGTAGATGAGTCCAACATGTTCATACAGAGAGAACTGTATACATGGCTGATTAGTCCAATATGTGCATATACAGAGAGCTAGCTACCTGACAGACAAGTCCAATGTGTTCATATACAGCAAGCTTCCTACATGGCAGATCCGTCCAACATATCCATGCACAAAGACTAGCTACATGGCAGACGAGTCCTAAATGTCCATATACAGAGAGATAGGTATAAGGCAGAGTAGTACATTTCCATATACATAATTCAAGCTACATGACAGATGAGTCCAACGTGTACATATACTGAGAGTTAGCTACATGGCAGAGTAGTCCAACATGTCCATATACAGAGTAGTAGCTACATGGCAGATGAGTCCAAAATGTCTGAGAGTTATCTACATGCCTGATGAGTCCAACTTGTGTACATATAGAGTACTAATAAAAAGGCATATGAGTCCAACATGTTCATACAGAGAGAGCTGGCTATATGGCTGATGAGTCCAACATGTTGATATACTGAGAACGAGCTACATGGCAGACAAGTCCAACATGTTCTCATACAGAGAGCTACCTACAAGGCAGATCAGTCCAAGATATCCATGCACAGAGAGCTAGCTACATTGCAGACTAGGCCAAAATGTCCATATACAGAGAGCTATTTACATGGCATAATTGTGTAACATTACCATATACAGAGAGCTAACTGCATGGCAGATCACTCCAAGATATCCATTCACAGAGAGCTAGCTGTATGGCAGATGAGTCCAACATGTCCACATACAGAATACTAGCTACATGGCAGATGAGTCCAACATGTCCATATACTGAGAGTTAGCTACATTCAGATGATTACAACATGTGTATATATAGAGGACCAGCTACACGGCAGATAGTCCTACATGTTCATACAGAGAGAGCTGGCTACATGGCTGATGAGTCCAACATGTCCATATACTGAGAGCTACCTATATGGCAGACATGTCCAATATGTTCATATACA
>NW_006408926.1:1247299-1252642 GCF_000296735.1 Chrysochloris asiatica
CCTTGGAGGCCAGGATGGCTAAGCTTCGTCTCTCCTACTTTGGACATATTGTCCGGAGGAAACAATCGTTGGAGAGGGATGTTATGCTGGGTAAGGTGGAGGGTCAGAGAAAAAGGGTAAGACCCCCAACGAGATGGATCAGCCAGGTGGCATCATTGATGGACTCAAGTGTGGCGGCGGTAGTGAGGTTGGCCCAGGATTGAACATTGTTTCATTCTGCTGTGCATAGGGTTGCTATGAGTTGGTTCTGACTCAATGGCACCTGACAACAACAACAACAACAACTGACATGGAAGACCAGTCCACCATAACCATGAACAGAGAGATAGCTACATGACAGACGAGTTCAAAATGTCCATATACAAAAAACTGGCTACATGGCAGATGAATCCAAAAGGTCCATATACAGTGAGCTAGCTACATGGCTGAGTAGTGCAACATTTCCATATACAGACTTCTAGTAACTAGGCAGTTACTTACAACGTTTTCATATACTGAGAGCTAGCTACATGGTATAGTTCAAAATGTCCATATACAGAGTACTAGTTACATAGCAGATGAGTCCAACATGTCCATATACTGAGAGTTAGCTACATGGCAGAGGAGTCCAATATGTTAATATATAGAGGACTAGCTACAAGGTAGATGAGTCCTACATGTTCACACAGAGAGAGCTGGCTATATGGCTGATGAGTCCAACATGTCCATATACTGAGAACTACCTATATGGGAAACAAGTCCAATATGTTCACATACAGAGTGCTTCCTTCATGGCAGATCAGTACAACATATCCAAGCACAGAGAGCTAGCTACATGGCAGATGAGTCCAAAATGTCCATATAGAGAGAGCTAGCTACATGGCAGAGTAGTGCAACATTTCCATAAAGAGGGTTATAGCTACATGGCAGATGAGTCCAACATATCCATATACTGAGAGTTAACTACATGACAGAGGAGTCCAATATGTGAAAATTTAGAGGGCTAGCTATAAGAGACATGAGTCCAACATGCTCATACACAGCTGGCTACATGGCTGATGAGTCCAACATGCCCATGTATGGAGAGCTAGCTATGTGGCAGAAAAATCCAATATGTTCATATACAGAGAGCTACCTTCATGGCAGATCAGTACAACATATCCATGCACAGAGAGCTAGCTACATGGTAGACTATTCCAAAATGTCCATTTATGGAGAGCTAGCTACATGGCTGAGTAGTGCAACCTTTCTATAAATAGAGTTATAGATACATGGCAGATGAGTCCAACATGTCCATACAATGAGAGCTATCTTGATGGCAGAGTAGTCCAAAATGTCCATATACAGAGTACTAGCTACATAGTAGATGAGTGCAACATGTCCATATACTGAGAGTTAGCTACATGGCAGAGGAGTCCAACATGTGTATATATAGAGGACTAGCTGTAAGGCAGATGAGTCCAACATGTTCACACAGAGAGAGCTGGCTACACGGCTGTTGAGTCCAACATGTACATATCCTGAGAGCTAGCAACATGGCAGGTAAGTTCAATATATTCATATACAGAGAGCTACCTACATGGCAGATCAGTTCAACATATCCATGCACAGAGAGCTAACTACATGGCAGACAATTCCAAAATGTCCATGTACAGAGAGTTAGCTACATTGCAGCATATTGCAGCATTTCCATATACAGAGTTCTAGCTACATTGCAGATGAGTCCAACGTGTCCATATACAGAGATGTAGCTACATGACAGAGTAGTCCAACATGTCCATATACAGAGTAGTAGCTACATGGCATATTAGACCAATATATGTATATATAGAGGAGTAGCTACAAGGCAGATGAGTCCAACATGTTCATATACAGAGAGCTAGTGACATGGCAGACAAGTCCAATATGTTCATATACCGAGAGCTAACCATATGGCATATCAGTCCAATATATCCATGAACAGAGAACTAGCTACTTGGCAGACAAGTCCAAAATGTCCATATACAGAGAGCTAGCTACATAGCAGAGTAGTGCAACATTTCCATATACAGAATTCTAGCTACATGGCAGATGAATACAACATATCCATATTGTGAGAACTATCTACATGGCAAATTATTCCAACATGTCTATATACAGAGTACAAGCTACATGGTAGATGATTCCAACATGTCCATATACTGAGAGTTAGCTACATGCCAGATGAGTCCAACATGTGAATATTTAGAGGGTTAGCTACAAGGCAGATGAGTCCAACATGTCCATACACATAGAGCTAGCTACATGGCTGATGAGTCCAACATGTCCATATACTGAGAGCTAGCTACATAAAAGACAAGTCCAATATGTTCATATACAGAGGGCTACATTCATGGCAGATCAGTACAACATATCCATGCACAGAGAGATAGCTACATGGTAGACAAGTCCAAAAGGTCCATATACAGAGAGCTAGCTACATGTCTGAGTAGTGCATCATTTCCATATACAGAGTTCTAGTTATATGGCAGATGAGTACAGCATGTCCATATACTGAGAGCTAGCTCCATGGCAGAGTAGTCCAAAATGTCTATATACAGAGTACTAGCTACAAAGCACATGAGTGCAACATGTCCATATACTGAGAGTTAGCTACATGGCAGAGGAGTCCAACATGTGTATATAGAGAGGACTAGCTACAACACGTTCCCACAGAGACAGCTGGCTACATGGCTGATGAGTCCAACATGTCCATATACTGAGAGCTATCTACATGGCAGACAAGTCCAATATGTTCATATACAGAGAGCTACCTTCTTGGCAGATCAGTACAACATATCCATGCACAGAGAGCAAGCTACATGGCAGTTGAGTACAAAGAGGCCATATACACAGAGCTAGCTACATGGCTGGGTACTGCAACATTTCCATATACAAAGTTGTAGCTACATGGCAGATGATTAAAAAGTGTCCATATACTAAAAGCTAGCTACATGGCAGAGTAGTCCAATATGGCCATATACAGAGTATGCGCTACATAGCAGATGAGTCTAACATGCCCATATACTGAGAATTAGCTATATGGCATATGAGTCCAACATGTGTATATATATATATAGGACTAGCTACAACATGTTCCCACAGAGAGAGATGGCTACATGGCTGATGAGTCCAATATCTCTACATGGAGAGCTACCTACATGGCAGACAAGACCATTCTATTCATCCACAGAGAGCTACATACATGGCAGATCAGTCCAAGATATCCATACACAGAGAGCTAGTTAAATGATAAAGGATCCCAAAATGCCCATATAAAGAGAGTTAGCTACATGGCATAGAGTGGCAAAATTCTAATATACAGAGTTCTAATTACATGGCAGATGAGTCCAACATGTCCATATACTGACAGTTAACTGCATGGCAGAGTAGTCCAACATGTCCCTATAGAGAGTACTAGCTACAAGTCAGATGAGTCCAACATATCCATATACTGAGATTTAGCTACATGACAGATGAGTCCAACATGTTAAAATTTAGAGGGCAAGCTACAAGGCAGATGAGTCCATCATGTTGATACAGAGAGAGTTGGCTACATGGCTGATGAGTCCAACAAGTACATATACAGAGAATTAACTACATGGCAGACAAGTCCAATATGTTCATATACAGAGAGCTACCAAATGGCAGATTATTCCAACATATCCATGCACAGAAGGCTAGTTACATGGCAGAGGAGTCCAAAATGTCCATATACAGAGAGTTAACTACATGATAGAAGAGTCCAACAGTGTAGTCCAACATTTCCATAAACAGAGCTCTAGCTACGTGGAAGATGAGTCCAACGTGTTCATATACTGAGAGTTAGCTACATGGCAGAGTAGTCCTATATGTCCATGTACAGGGTACCAGCTACATGGCAGATTAGTCCAACATGTCCATATACTGAGAGTTAGCTACATGGCAGGTGATTCCAACATGTGAATATTTAGAGGGCTAGCCACAAGGCAGATGAGTCCAACATGCTCATACACAGAGAACTGGCTACATGGCTAGTGAATCCAACATGTGCATTCACTGAGCACTAGCTACATGGCAGACAAGTCGAACATGTTCATATACAGAGAGCTAACTTCATGGCAGATCATTACAACATATCCATTCACAGAGAGTTAGCTATATGGCAGACGAGTCAAAAATGTCCATATACAGAGAGTTAGCTACATGGCAGAGTAGTGCAATATTTCCATATACAGAGTTCTAGCTACATGGCAGATGACCCCAACATGTCCATATAATGAGAGCTAGCTACATGGCAGCTTAGTCCAACATGTCCACATAGAGAGTAATAGCTACATGGCAGATGAGTCAAACATGTCCATATACTGAGAGTTAACTACATGGTAGAAGAGTCCAACATGTGTATATATAGAGAACTAGCTACAAGGCAGATGAGTCCAACATGTTCACACAGAGAAAGCTGGGTACACGGCTTATGAGTCCAACATGTACATATACAGAGACGAGGCTACCTGGCAGAAAAGTCCAAAATATTCATATAAGTAGAGTTAGCTACATGGAAGGGTAGTGCAACATTTAGATATACAGAGTTCTAACTACATGGCAGAAGAATCCAACGTGTACATATACTGAGAGCTAGCCACATTGCACAGAAGGCCAACATATCTGCCGATAGCCTGCCCCAGTATACTTAATCCAGGGTTTTTCCGAATACGTGTGCGACGTCGGCGATTATAGAATTACACGGAGTCATGGATCATAATTCAAATTCTTCTTCTTACTTGCTTTAATATTATAATTTCTATGGCTACTCTAATATTCTACTTCTCTCATTCTTTACTGTCTTGCTCATTTTTTGCTCCCCTGCTCTACTGCTCATCTCTTCTGCTTCCTTTCTCCCCTCCCCTGCTCCTGCTTTCATTCTCTCTTCTCCTGCTCCCCTTCTGCTCATCTCTTCTGTTTCTTTTCTCCCTTTCCCTTTTTCCATTTCTTTACTGTCTCCTTCTCTACATTATTCTTATTCTTTTTCTTTATACACTACTATTCCTAATTATCTACATTACAACTTTCACTACTCTACTCCCCTGCTTCTTCTCTATATTATTCTCTCTATCCTCTCTCCATTCTTGTCTGGTCTCCTCTCCACCTCATAGTCCTTCTTCTCTCCCTACTTCTTTCTTCTTCCACTTACTCCTATCACTCTTGCCTCTACATCTCTTACCTCTCTCCTTTTTTCTCCTCCTTTCTTCTACTCCTTTGTTCTATCTTACAACCCCCTTATATACCATTACAAAAAACATTGCTTTCATAGTAATCAATGACATCAAGGTACAATCTATCTTGGGGCACATTCCTCATGGTTTA
>NW_006408926.1:1252772-1253604 GCF_000296735.1 Chrysochloris asiatica
TTGTTAGGTGCAATTAACTCTCCATTAACTTCTTCCATACACTATCTGTTTATAGCCTACAAAAACATCACTTATCAGGGAAACTAAGGCTATGAAAAACAACTTCTCTATTGTACTGATCATTAATTTAAGAATGTCTAAGTCAGACTTTTTATTAAGTATCTGTATATACCCATAGCTTTTGTTTATGGCCTGGTTGCTTTGTAGGGGTGCTTTATTGCCTTAACTAAGGCTACAAGGACGAATGTTTATAATCACTAAACCTAAGCTGGTAGAAATTCAATTGACAAATCCTGTCTGCTAGCAGTCTTAAGAATATTGTTAATATAAGCATTAAAACTACCTATAATTACAAGTACAATAAAATGTAGCTGATATGTGGCTTCTAACTTTTAATACAAATATATTAAAGTGTAGAAGAGGCAAAGATTTAAGTAAAGGGATACTAATAAAATCATGAATAAATCAGAGAATGATTCAACAAGAGAAAATTTTAACTAGGGGTCTGCGCTTAAACAATAATAAAACAACTATTTGTGGCACTGCCATCCAAAGAGAAAAAGAAAGAAAGAGAAAAGAAAAGAAAATAGTTCATTGTTGCTAGCTACATGGCTGAGTAGTGCAACATTACCATATACGAAGTTCTAGTTACATGGCAGATGAGAACAACATGTCCATATACTGAGAGCTAGCTACATGGCAGAGTAGTCCAACATGCCTATATACAGAGTACTAGCTACAAAGCAGATGAGTCGAACATGTCCATATACTGAGAGTTAGCAACATGGTAGAGGAGTCCAACATGTGTGTATATATATATATACATATATAT
>NW_006408926.1:1253704-1261323 GCF_000296735.1 Chrysochloris asiatica
GAGAGCTAGCTACATGTCAGACAAGTTCAATATGTTCATATAGAGAGAGCTACCAACATGGAAGATCTGTCCAATATTTCCATGCACAGAGAACTAGCTACATGGCAGACAAGTCCAAAACGTCCATATAAAGAGGTAGCTACATGGCAGAGTAGTGCAACATGTCCATATACAGAGTTCAAGATACATGGCAGATGAGTCCAACGTGTCCATATACTGAGAGCTAGCTACATGGCATACAATTCCAACAATACCTACACAGAATACTAGGAACATGGAAGATGAATACCATATGTCCATATACTAAGAGTTAGCTACATATCAGATGTGTCCACATGTGTATATTTAGAGGGCTAGGTACAAGGCAGATGCGTCAAACATGTTCATACAGAGAGAGTTTGCTACATTGATGATGAGTCCAACATTCCCATATACAGAGAGCTAGCTACATGGCAAACCAGACCAACATGTACATATACAGAGCAGTCCAACATATCCATGCACAGAGAGCTAGCTACATGGCAGACAAGTCCAAAATGTCCATAAACAGAGAACTAGCTACATGGCAGAGTAGTACAAAATGTCAATATGTAGAGTTCTAGCTACATGGCAGATGAGTCCAACGTGTCCATATACTGAGAGCTAGCTACATTGCAGAGCAGTCCAACAAATCCATATACAGTGTACTAGCTACACAGCAGATGGGTTCAACATACCCATATACTGAGAGTTAGCTACATGGCAGATGAGTCCAACATGTGTATATTTTGAGGGCTTGCTACAAGGCAGATGAGTCCAATATGTTCATTCCGAGAGAGCTAGCTACATGGATGATGAGTCCAACATTTTCATATACAGAGAGCTAGCTACATGGCAGACAAGTACAATATGTTCATTTACAGAGAACTACCTACATGGGAGAGCAGTCCAACATATCCATGCACAGAGAGCTAGCTACATTGCAGACAAGTCCAAAATGGCCATACACTGAGTGCTAGCTACATGGCATAGTAGTCAAACATTCCATATACAGAGTACTAGCTACATGGCAGATGAGTCCAACATGTCCATATACTGAGAGTTAGCTACAAGGTAGATGAGTCCAACATGTGTATATATAGAGGACTAGCTGCAAAGCAGATGAATCCAACATGTTCATACAGAGAGAGCTGGCTACATGGCTGATGGGTCCAACATGTTCATATACAGAGAGCTAGCTACATGGCAGACAAGTCCAATATGTTCATATACAGAAAGCTACCTACATGGCAGATCAGTCCAACATATCCATGTACAGAGAGCCAGCTGCATGACATATGAGTCCAAAATGTACAAATAGAGAGCTAGCTACATGGCATAGTAGTGCAACATTTCCTTACAGAGAGTTCTATCTACAATGCAGATGAGTCCAATGTATCCATGTACAGAGAGCTAGCTAAACTGCAGAGTACTGCAACATTTCCATATACAGTGTTCTAGCTACATAGCAGATGAGTCCAACATGTCCATATACTCATAGATAACTACATGGCATATGAGTCCAACATGTGTACATTTACAGGGCTAACTACAAGACAGTTGAGTCCAACATCTTCATACACAGAGAGCTGGATACATGATTGGTGAATCCATCATGTTAGTATACTGAGAGCTAGCTACATGGCAGAGAAGACCAATATGCTAATATACAGAGAGCTACCTACACGGCAGATCAGTCAAACATATCCATCTTCAGAAAGCTAGCTACTTGGCAGACTGGTCCAAAATGGCCATATACTAAGTGCTAGCTACATGGCAGAGTACAGCAACCTTTCCATATGATGAGTTCTAGCTATATGGCAGATGACTCCAACGTGTCCAAGTACAGAGAGCTAGATTCATGGCAGAGTAGGGCAACATTTCTATATACAGAGTACTAGCTACATGTCAGATGATTCCAACATGTGTATATTTATACGGCTAACTACAAGGCTGATGAGTCCAACATGTTCATACAGAGAGAGCTGGCTACATTGCTGATGAGTCCAACATGTCCATATAGAGAGTTCTAGTTACAAGACAGATGAATCCAATGTGTCCATATACAGAGAGCTAGCTACATGACAGAGTAGTGCAAGATTTCTATATACAGAGTTCCAGCTACTTGGCAGTTGAGCCCAACGTGTTCATATACTGAGAGCTAGCTACATGGCAGAGTATTCCAATATGTCCATATACAGAATACTAGCAAAATGGCAGATGAGACAAACATGTCCATATACTGAGAGTTAGCAACATGGCAGATGACTCCAAAATGTGTATATATAGAGGATTAGTTACAAGACAGTTGAGTCCAATATGTTCATATAGAGATAGCTGGCTACATGGCTTATGAGTCCAACATGTGAATATACAGAGAGCTAGCTACATGGCATATAACTCCAACTTGTTCATATACAGAGAGCTACCTACATGGTAGATCAGTCCAACATATGCATGTACAGAGAGCTAGTTTCATGGCAGAGTAGTGCAACATTTCCATATACAGAGTTCTAGCTACATGGCATATGAGTCCAAAATGTTCATATACTAAGAGTAAGCTACATGGCAGACAAGTCCAATATGTTCATATACAAAGAGCTACCTACATGGTAGATCAATCCAACATACCCATGTATACACAGCTAGATACATGGCAGACGAGTCCAAAATGTCCATATACAGAGAGCTAGCTACATGGCAGAGTAGTGCAACATTTCCACGCACGGAATTCTAGCTACATGGCAGATGAGTCCAACAGGTCCATATACTGATAGATAACTACATGGCTGATGCGTCCAACATGTGTATATTTAGAGGGCTAGCTAGAAGACAGATGAGTCCAAAAGCTGTCTGTACATGGATATGTTGGACTGGTCTGCCAAAATGTCTATATACTGAGAGTCAGTTACATGACAGATGAGTCCGACATGTGTATATAGAGAGCACTAGCTCTGGTAGCGTAGTGGTTACGAATTGGGCTGCGAACCTTAAGGTCAGCGGTTCGAAACTACCTGCTGCTCCGTGGGAGAAAGATGAGGCTTTCTACTCCCGTAAAGATTTACACCCTCGGAAACCCTGTACAGGGTTGCTATGGGTTGGAACCGACTCGACGGCACATAACAACAACAACAAGCTAGAAGGCAGATGAGCCCAACATGTTCATACCAAGAGAACTGGCTACATGGCTGATGAGTCCAACATGTCCATGTACAGAGAGCTAACTACATGGCAGATCAGTCAAACATATCCATGCACACAGAGCTAGCCACATAGCAGACGAGTCCAAAATGCCCATATAGAGAGAGCTAGCTACATGGCAGAGTACTGAAACATTTCCATATATAGAGTTCTAGCTACTTGACAGATGAGTCCAACGTATGGATATACTGAGAGCTAGCTACATGGCAGAGTAGTCCAACATGTCTATGTACAGAGTACTAGCTACATGGCAGATGAGTTCAGCATTTCCATGTACTGAGAGCCAACTACATGGCAGACAATTTCAATATGTGCATATACAGAGAGATACCTACAAGTCAGATCAGTCCAACATGTTTGTACAGAATTAGCTGGCTACAAGGCAGATCAGTCCAACATGTCTATGTTCAGATAGCTAGCTACATGGCAGACGAGTCCAATATGTTCATATACAGAGAGCAACTGACATGGCAGGTCAGTCCAAATACCCATGTACAGAAAGCTAGCTACATGGCAGTCGAGTCCAAAATATCCATATACAGAGAGCTAGCTACATGGCAGGTGAGTGGAACGATTCCATATACTGAGATCTAGCTTCATGATAGTCAAATCCAATATATTCATACACAGAGAGCTACCTACATGGCACAGTCCAAAATGTCCGTATACACAGACCTGGCTACATGGCAGAGTATTGCATCATTTCCATATACAGAGTTCTAGCTACATGGCAGATAAGTCCAAGTTGTCTATATACTCAGAGTTAGCTACATGGCAGATGAGTCCAACATGTGTATATTTAGAGGGCAAATGAGTCCAACAAGGCAAATGAATTCAAAATGTTCATACACAGAGAGCTGGCTACATTGCTGATGAGTCTAACATGTCCATATACTGAGAGTCGGTACATGGCAGACAAGTCCAATATGTTCATAGGAAGAGAGCTATGTACTTGAAATATCAGTCTAACATATCCATGCACAGTGAGCTAGCTACATGGCAGAAGAGTCCAAAATGTCCATATACAGTAAGCTAGCTACATGGCAGAGAAGTGCAACATTTCCATATACAGAGTTCTAGCTACATGTCAGAAGAGTCTAACGTCTGCATATCCTTTGAGCTAGCTACCTGGCAGAGTAGTCCAACATGTCCATATACAGAGGATTCGCTATATGGCAGATGAGTCACACATGTCCGTATACTGAGAGTTTGCTACATGGCAGATGAGCCCAACTGGTGTATATAGAGAGGACAAGCTCCAAGGCTGATGAGTCCAGCATGTTCAAACAGATCGAGCTGGTCACGTGGCTGATGAGTCAGAAATTTCCATATACAGAGAGCTAGCTACATGGCAGAGTAGTGCAACATTTCCATATACAGAGTACTAGCTACATGGCAGATGACTTCAACATGTTCATATTCTGAGAGTTAGCTACATGGCAGATGAGTCCAATATGTGCATATATAGAGGGCTAGCTACAAGACAGATGAGTCCAACATGTTCTTACAAGAGAGATGGCTACAAGGCTGATGAGTCTAACATATCCACATAATGAGAGCTAAATACATTACAGTCAAGTCCAAAATGTTTATGTACCAAGAAGTACCTACATGGCATATCACTCCAATGTATCCTTGCACAGATAACTAGCTACATGGCAGACGAGTCAAATATGTCCATATATAGACAGCTAGCTACATGGCAGAGTAGTGCAACATTTTCATATACAGAGTACTAGCTGCAAGGCAGATGAGTCCAACGTGTACATACACTGAGAGTTAGCTACATGACAGATGAGTCCAACATGTTCATAGACAGAGAGCTGGCTATATGGCTGATGAGTCCAACATTTCCATATATAGAGAGCTAGCTACATGGCAGACAAGTCCAATGTATTCATATATAGAGAACTACCTACATGGCAGATCAGTCCAACATATCCATACACAAACAGATAGCTACATGGCAGATGAGTCCAAAATGTCCATATACAGAGCTTGCTACATGTCAGCGTAGTGCAATATTTCCATATACAGAGTTCCACCTACATGATAGTGAGTCCAACGTGTCCATATACTGAGAGCTAGCTACATGGCAGATGAGTTCAACATATCCATATACAGAGTAGTGGGTACATGGCAGATGAGTCCAATATGTCCATATACTGAGTGTTATCTAACTGGCAGACAAGTCTAACATGTGTATATATAGAGGACTTGATAAAAGGCAGATGAGTCCAACATGATCATGCAGAGAAAGCTGGCTACATGGATGATGAATCCAACATGTCCATATACAGAGATCTAGCTACATGGCACACAACTCCAAAATGTTCATATACAGAGAACTACCTACATGGCAGATCAGTCCCACATATCCATCCAGAGAGAGCTAGCTACATGTCAGACGAGTCCAAAATGTCCATATACAGAAAGCTAGTTACATGGCACTGTAGTGCAACATTTCCATATACAGAGTTTTAGCTACATGGCATATGAGTCCAACGTGTACATATACTGAAAGCTAACTGCATGCCAGAGAAGTCCAACATATCCATATACAGAGTTCTAGCTACATGGCAGATGAGTCGAACATGTCCATATCCTGAGAGTTAGCTACATGGCAGATGAATCTAACATCTACATATTTAGAAGGCTAGCTACAAGGAAAATGAGTCCATCATGTTCATACACAGAGAGTCCAACCTGTCCACATACTGAGAGCTAGCTACCTGGCAGACAAGTCCAATATGTACATACACAGAGAGCTACCTACATGGCAGATCAGTGCAACATATCCATATATAGAGAGCTAGGTACATGGCAGACGAGTCCAAAATGTCCATATACATTGAGCTACGTCCATAGCAAAATAGTTCAACATTTACATATACAGAGTTCTAGCAATATGGCAGATGAGTCCAATGAGTCCATATACTGATAGCTAGCTACATGGCTGAGAAATCCAACATGTCCATATACAGAGTTTTAGCTACATGGCAGATAAGCCCAAGGGGTCCATATATTGAGAGTTAACTACATGACATATGAGTCCAACATGTTCATACATAGAGAGCTGGCTACATGGCTGATGAGTCCAACATGGTCATACACAGAGATCTGGCTACATGGCAGATGAGTCCAACAGGTCCATATACTGAGAGCTGGTACATGGCAGACAAGTCCAATATGTTAATCTACAGAGAGTTACCTACATGACAGATCACTCCAACATATCCATGCACAGAGAGCTAGCTACATGTCAGAGAGGTCCAAATTGTCCATATACAGAGAGCTAGCTACATGGCATAGTTGTGCAACATTTCCATATGCAGAGTTCTAGCTACATGGCAGATGTATCCAATGTGTCCATATACTGAGAGCTAGCTACATGGCTGAGTAGTCCAACATGTCCATATACAGAGTACTAGCTACATGGCATATGAGTCCAATATGTCCATATACAGAGAGTTAGCTACATGGCAGATAAGTCCAACACGTGTATATATAGAGGACTAGCAACAAGGCAGATGAGATCAACATATTCATACAGAGAAGGCTTGTTACATGGCAGACAAGTCCAAAATGTCTATATACGGAGAGCTAGCTACATGGCAGAGTAGTGCAACATTTCCATATACAGAGTACTAGCTACATGGCAGATGACTCCAACATGTCCATAAACTGAGAGTTAGCTACTTGCCTGATGAGTCCAACATGTATATATTTAGAGGGCCAGCTACAAGGCAAATGAGTCCAACATGTTCATACACAGAGAGTTGCTTCATGGCTGATGAATCCAACCTATCCATATACTGAGAGCTAGCGATATGGCAGACAAGTCCAATACGTACATATACAGAGAGATCCTGACATGGAAGAACAGTCGAATATATCCATACGTAGAAAGCTAGCTACATGGCAGACAAGTCAAAAAGGCCATAAATGGTGAGGTAGTGCAACATTTACATGAAAAGAGTTCTATCTACATGGTAGATGAGTCCAACGTGTCCATATACTCAGAGCTAGCTACGTGGTTTAGAAATCCAACATGTCCATATACACAGAGCACTAGCCACATGGCAGATGAGTTCAACATATCCATATGCTGAGAGTTAGCTATATGGCAGATGAGTTCAACAGGTGTATACATAGAAGACTAGCTACAAGACAAATGAGTCCAACATGTTTATGCAGAAAAAGCTGGCTGCATGCCTGATGAGTCCAACATGTCCATATACAGGGAGCTAGCTACATGGCAGTCAAGTCCTATATGTTCATATAGAGAGAGCTGCTGACATGGCAGATGAGTCCAACATACTCATGCACAGAGAATTAGCTACTTAGCAGACAAGTCCAATATGTCCATATACAGAGAGCTAGCTACATGGCAGAGTAGT
>NW_006408926.1:1261423-1266564 GCF_000296735.1 Chrysochloris asiatica
TACAGAGTTCTAGCTACATGGCAGATGAGTCTAACATGTCCATATACTGAGAGCTAGC
The DNA here is from genome assembly GCF_000296735.1 of Chrysochloris asiatica. NCBI lineage: Eukaryota > Metazoa > Chordata > Mammalia > Afrosoricida > Chrysochloridae > Chrysochloris > Chrysochloris asiatica. The sequence goes on from NW_006408926.1 coordinate 1,261,482, forward strand.
TACATGGCAGAGTAGTGCAACATTTGTATATACAGAGTTCTAGCTACATGACAGACAAGTCCAACATGTCCATATACTGAGAGTTAGCTACATGCAGATGTGTCCAATATGTGTATATTTAGAGGACTAACTACAAGGCAGTTGAGTCGAACATGATCATACACAGAGAGCTGGCTACATGGCTGATGAGCCCAACATGTCCATATAGAGAGAGCTAGCTACATGGCAGACAAGTCAATATGTTCATATACAGAGAGCTACCTACTTGGCAGATCAGTCCAACGTATCCATATACAGACAGCTAGCTACATGGCAGAGGAGTCCAACATGTCCATATACAGAGCTAGCTGCATGGCAGAGTAGTGCAATATTTCCATATACAGAGTTCTAGCTACATGACATATGATTCCAACATGTCCATATAGAGAACTTGCCACATGGGAGAGTAGTGCAACATTTCCATATACAGAGCTCTACCTTAATGGCAGATGAGTGCAACGTGTCCATATACTGAGAGCTAGCTACATGGCAGAGTAGTGCAACATTTCTATATACAGAGTTCTAGCTACATGGCAGACAAGTCCCACATGTCCATACACTGAGAGCTAGCTACATGGCAGACAAGTTCAACATGTTTAAATACAGCGAGATACCTACATGGCAGATCAGTACAATATATCCATACACAAATAGAGCTAGCAAATTGGTAGATGAGTCCATAATGTGCATCTACTGAGAGCTAGCTACATGGAAGAGTAATCAAACATGTTCATATACCAAGTAGTAGCTACCTGGCAGATGAGTCCAATATGTCCATATACTGAGAGATAGCTACAAGACAGATTAATCCAACATGTGTATACATAGAGGAATAGGAACAAAGCAGATGAGATCAACATGTTCATACAGAGAGAGATAGTTACATGGCAGACAAGTCCAAACTGTCCATATACAGAGAGCTAGCTACATGGCAGAGTAGTGCAACATTTCCATATAAAGATTTCGACCTCTATGGCAAATGAGTCCAATGTGTCCATATACTGAGAACTAGCTACATGGCAGAGTAGTCCAAAATTTCGATATACAGTGTACTAGCTACATGGCAGATGAGTCCAAATTGTCCATATACTGAGAGATAGCTACATGGCAGATGAGTGTAACAGGTGTATGTTTAGAGGGCTAGCTACAAGGCAAATGAGTCCAACATGTTCATAAACAGAGAGCTGGCTACATGAGTGATGAGTCCAACCTGTCCAAATACTGAGAGCAAGCTACATGGAAGAGAAGTGCAATATGTACATAAACAGAATGCTACTTACATGGCAGATCAGTCCTATATATCCATACATAGAAAGCTAGCTACATGGCAGACGAGTCCAAAATCTCCATATACAGGGAGCTAGCTACATGGCAAAGTAGTGCAACATTTCCATATACAGAGTTTGAGCTACATATCAGATGAGTCCAACGAGTCCATATACTGAGAGCTAGCTACATGGCAGCTTAGTCCTATATATGTATATATAGAGGACTAGCTACAAGGCAGATGAGATCAACATGCTCATACAGAGAGAGCTAGCTTCATGGCAGAGGAGTCCAAAATGTGCATACATAGAGAGCAAGCTACATGGCATAATAGGGTAACATTTCCATATACAGAGTTTAAGCTACATGGCAGATGAGTCCAACGTGTCCATATACTGAGACCTAGCTCCAAGTCAGAGTAGTCTAACATGTCCATATACAGAGTACGCGCTACATGACAGATGATTTCAACATGTCCATATACTGAGAGTTAGCTACATGGCAGATGAATCCAACATCTGTATATTTAGAAGACTAGCTACAAGGTAGATGAGTCCAACATGTTCATACGTTGAGAGCTGGCTACATTGCTGATGAGTCTAACATGTCCATATGCTGAGAGCTAGCTACATGGCAGACAAGTCCAATATGTTCATATAAAGACAGCTACATACATGGCAGATCAGTACAACATATCCATGCACAGAAAGTTACCTACATGGCAGATGAGTCCAAAATGTCCATACAAAGAGAGCTAGCTACATGGCAGAGTAGTGCAACATTTCCATATACAGAGCTCTAGTTACATGTCAGATAAGTCCAACGTGTCCATATACTGCGAGTTAGCCATATGGCAGATGAGTCCAACATGTGTATATGCTGAGGACTAGCTACAAGGCAGATTAAATCAACATATTTGTATAGAGAGAGTCAGCTACATGGCAGAATAGTCCAAAATGTCCATATACACAAAGATAGTTACATGGCAGAGTACTGCAACATATCCATATACAGAGTTGTAGCTTTATGGCAGATGATTCCAACGTGGCCATATATTGACAGCTAGTTACATGGTAGAGTAGAACAATATGTCCATATACAGAGTACTAGCTACATGGCAGATGAATCCAACATGTCCATATACTGAGAGTTAGCTACATGTCAGATGAATCCAACATGTGTATATATTGAGGACTAGCTACAAGGCAGATTAGATAAACATGTTCATAAAGTGAGAACTAGCTAAATGACAGATGAGTCCAAAATGTCCATTTACAAAGAGCTATCTGCATGGGAGAGTAGTGCAACATTTCCATATACAGAGTTCTAGCTACATGGCAGATGTGTGCAATGTGTCCATAAGCTGAGAGTTAGCTACATGGCAGATGAATCCAGCATGTGTATATATTGAGGACTAACTACATGGCAGATTAGATAAACATGTTCATACAGTGAGAAGTAGCTAAATGGCAGACGAGTCCAAAATATCCATATACAAACCGCGAGTTACATGGTAGAGTAGTGCAACATTTCCATATACAGAGTTCTAGCTAAATGGCCGATGAGTGAAACGTGCCCCTATGCTGAGAGAGAGCTACATGTCAGAGTATTTATACATATCCATATACAGAGTATTACCTGCATGTCAGATGAGTCCAACATGTCCATATACTGAGAGTTAGCTACATGGCAGATGAGTCCAACATATGTATATATACAGAGGACTAGCTACAAGGCTGATGAGTCCAACATCTTTACACAGCGAGAACTAGGTAAATGACAGACGAGTCCAAATTGTCCATTTACAAAGATCTACCTACATGGGAGAATAGTGCAACATTTCCATGTACAGAGTTCTAATTTCAGGGCAGAGTAGTCCAATGTGTCCATATACTGAGAGCCAGCTACATGGCAGAGTATTCCAACATGTCCATATACAGAGTTCTAGCTACATGGCAGATGAGTCCAACGTGTCCATATAATAAGAGTTAGCTACATGGCGTATGATTCCAACATGTGTATATTTAAAGGTCTAGCTACAAGGCAGATGAGTCAAAAATATTCAAAGAGACAGCTGGCTATATGGCTTATGAGTCCAACATGTCCATATACTGAAAGCTACCTACATGGCAGACAACTCCAATATGTTCATATACAGAGAGATAACTACATGCCAGATCAGTCCAGCATATCTATGCATAGAGAGCTAGTTACATGGCAGACAAGTCCAAAATGTTCATATACAGAGATCTAGCTACATGGCAGAGTAGTGCATCATTTCCATGTACAGAGTTCTAGCTACATGGAAGATGAGTCCAACATGTGCATATACTGAGAGCTAGCTACATGACAGAGTAGTGTGACATTCCAATATACAGAGTTATAGCTACATGGCAGATGAGGCAAACCTGTCCTTATACTGAGAGCTAGCTACATGGCTGATGAGTCCAACACTTGTATATATAGAGGACTAGCTTCAAGGCAGAGGAATCCATCATATTCATACAAAGAGAGCTGGCTACATGGCTGATGAGTCCAATCTGTACATATTCAGAGAGCTAAATGCATGACAGACAAGTCCTATATGTTCATATACAGAGAGCTACCTACATGGCAGATCATTCCAACATATCCATGCACAGAGAGCTAGCTACATGGCAGATGAGTCCAAAATGTCCATATACAGAGAGGTAGCTACATGTCAGAGTAGTGCAACATTTCCATATACACTGTTCTAGCTACATAACAGATGAGTCCAACATGACCATATTCTGGGAGTTAGCTACATGGCAGATGAGTCCAACATTTCCATATACAGAGTACTAGCTACAAGGCAGATGAGTCCAACATGTCCATATACTGAGATCTAGCTACATGGCAGAGTAGTCCAACATGTCCATATACTAAGTACTAGTTACATGGCAGATGAGTCCAACATGTCGATATACTGAGAGTTAGCTACATGTCAGATGATTCCTACATGTCCATATACTGAGAGTTAACTACATGGCAGATGAGTCCAAAATGTCCCTATACTGAGAGTTAGCAACATGTTCAAACAGAGAGAGCTGGCTACATGGCAGACGAATCCAAAATGTCCATATACAGCGAACTAGCCACATGGCAGATGAGTCCAACGATTCCATATTCTGAGAGTTAGCTACATGGCAGATGAATCCAACATGTCCATATATTGAGAGTTAGCAACATGGCAGATGAGCCCAAAGGCAGAAGACTCCAACGTATTCATACAGAGAGAGATGGCTACATGACAGACGAGTCCCATATGTCCATATACAGAGAGCTAGCTGCATGGCAGACAATTCCAGTATGTTAATATACAGAGAGCTACCTACATGGCAGATCAGTCGAACATATCCATGATGGGTAAGGTGGAGGGTCATAGGAAAAGAGGAAGACCCCCAACGAGATGGATCAGCCAGGTGACATCTTCAATGGTGTCAAGTGTGGCAGCTATAGTGAGTTTGGCCCAGGATCAGACATTGTTTCCTTTTGCTGATGAGTCCAACATAACAATATACAGAAAAGTAGCTACATGGAAGACAAGTCCAATATATTCATATACAGAGAGCTACCTACATGGCAGATCAGTCCATCATATCCATGCATAGAGAGCTATTTACTTGGAAGATGAGTCCAAAATACCCATATACAGAGAGCTAGCTACATGGCAGAGTAATGCAACATTTCCACATACAGAGTTCTAGCTTCATGGCAGATGAGTCCAACGTGTCCATAAACTGAGAGCAAGCTACAT
>NW_006408926.1:1267694-1280433 GCF_000296735.1 Chrysochloris asiatica
TGGTAGAATAGTGTAACATTTCTACATACAAAGTTCTAGCTACATGAGAGATGAGTCCAACGTGTCTATATACTGAGAGCTAGCTACATGGCAGAGTAATCCAACATGTCCATATACAGAGTACTAGCTACATGGCAGATGTGTCCAACATGTCCATATAATGAGAGTTACCTACATGGCAGATGAGTCCACTATTTAGAGGGATAGCTACAAGGCAAATGAGTTGAACATATTCATACAGAGAGATCTGGCTACATGGGTGAGGTGGCCAACATGTCCATATACTAAGAGCTAGCTAAATGGCAGACAAGTTTAATATGTTTATATGCAGAGAGCTACCTACATGGCAGATTAGTCCAAGATATCCATTCACAGAGATTTAGCTACATGACAGACGAATCCAATATGTCCATAAGCAGAGATCTAGCTACATGACAGATTAGTCGTACATGTCCACATACAGAGTACTAGCTATATAGTAGATGACTCCAACATATCCTTATACTGAGAGTTAGCTACATGGCAGATGAGTCCAACATGTGTATAATTGAAGAGCTAGCAATAAGGCAGATGAGTCAAACATATTCATGCAGAGAGAGCTGCCTACATGTCTGATGAGTTCAACATGACCATATACTGAGAGCTACCTACATGGCAGACAAGTCCAATATGTTCATATACAGAGAGCTATCTCCATGGCAGATCATTCCAACATACCCATGCACAGAGAGCCAGCAACATTGGAGACGAGTCCAAAATGACCATATACTGAATGTTAGGTACATGGCAGATGAGTCCAACATATGTATATAGAGAATTAGCTACAAGGCAGATGAGACCAACATGTTCATACATAGAGAGCTGGTTACATTGTTGATGAGTGCATCGTGTCCTTATACAGAGATCTAGATACATGGCAGACAAGTCCCATAGGTTCACATACAGAGAGCTTCTTACATGGTACATCAGTCCAACATATCCATGCACAGAGAGCTAGCTACAAGGCAGACGAGTAAAAAATGTCCATATACAGAGAGATACCTACATGGCAGAATAGTGCAACATTTCCACATACAGAGTTATAGCTACATGGGAGATGAGTCCAATGTGTCCATATACTGAGATATAGCTACATGGCAGATGTGTCCAACATGTCCATATAATGAGAGTCAGCTACATGGCAGATGAGTCCACCCTGTGTATATTTAGAGGGCTAGCTTCAAGGCAGATGATTTGAACATATTCATACAGAGAGAGCTGGCTACATGGGTGAAGAGGCCAACATGTCCATATACTAAGAGCTAGCTACTTGGCAGACAAGTCCAATATGTTCATATACAGAGAGGTGCCTACATGGCAGACCAGTGTAAGATATCCATGCACAGAAAACTAGCTACATAGCAGATGAGTCCAAATTGTCCATATGCAGAGAGCTAACTATATAATAGAGTAGTGCAAAATTTCAATATAAAGAGTACTAGCTACATGGCAGATAAGTACAACATGTCCATATACTGAGAGTTAGCTACATGGCAGATGAGTCCAACATGTGTATATTTGGAAGCCGAGCTATAAAGCAGATGAGTCGAACATATTCATACAGAGAGAGCTGGTTACATGTCTGATGACTTCAACATGAGCATATACTGAGAGTTAGCTACATGGCAGACAAGTCCAATATGTTCATATAGAGAGAGCTACCAACATGGCAGATCAGTCCAACATATCCATATACAGAGAGCCAGCTATATGACAGACGAGTCCAAAAGGTCTATATATAGATAGCTAGCTACATGGGAAAATAGTGCCATATTCCATATACAGACTTCTAGCTACATGGCAGATGACTCCATTGTGTGCATATACTGAGATCAAGCTACATGGCAGATGAGGCCAACATGTCCATATACTGAGATTTAGCTACATGGCAGATGTGTCCAACATGTCCATATACTTAGAGTTAGCTACATGGCAGATGACTCCAACATATGGATCTATAGAGTACTAGCAAAAGGCAGATGAATCCAACATGTACATACAGAGAGAGCTGGCAACATGGCTGATGTGTCCAACATATCCATATACAGAGAGCTAGCTACATGTCAGATAAGTCCAATATTTCATATACAGAGAGCTACCTACATGGCAGATCAGTATAAGGTATACATGCACAGAGAACTAGCTACATAGCAGTTGAGTCCAAATTGTCCATATGCAGAGAGCTAGCTACATGTCAGAGTAGTCCAACATGTCCACATACAGAGTTCTAGTTACATGGCAGATAAGTCCAGCATATCCATATACTGAGAGTTAACTCCATGGCAGATGAGCTCAACATGTGTATATTTAGAGAGCTAGCTACATGCAGATGAGTACAACACATCCACATACTGAGAGTTAACTACATGGTAGATGAGTCCAACATGTGTATATTTAGAGGGCTAGCTACATGGCAGACAAGTACAATATCTTCATATACAGAGAGCTACCTACATAGCAGATCAGTATATCATATCCATGTACAGAGAGTTAGCTCATGGTAGAGTAATGCAACATTTCCATATACAGAGATCCAGCTACGTGGCAGACGAACCCAAAATGTTCATATACGGAAGTTAGCTACATGACAGAGTAGGGCATCATTTCCATATAGAGAGTTCTAGCTACATGGCAGATGAGTCCAACATGTCCAAATACAGAGTGTTACCTACATGGAAGAATAGTGCCACATTTCAATATACTGAATTTTAGCTACATGGCAGATGAGTCCAATGTGTCCATATACTAAGAGCAAGCTACAAGGCAGAGTCTAACATATTCATACAGAGTGAGCTGGCTATATGGCTAATGTGTCCAACATGTCCCTATAAAGAGAGCTTGCAGTATGGCAGAAAATTCCAATATCTTCATAGACAGAGAGCTATCTACATGGCAGAAGATTCCAGCATGTCCATATACTGAGAGCTAGCTACATGGCAGAGTAGTCTAACATGACCTTATACAGAGTTCTAGCTACATGGCAGATGAGTCCATCATGTCCAGATACTGAAAGTTAGTTACATTGTAGATGAATCCAACATGTGTATATTTAGAGGCGTAGCGACAAGGCAGAGGAGTCCATCGTGTACATACACAGAGAGCTAGCTACATGGCAGATGAGTACAACACTTCCATATACTGAGAGTTAGCTACGTGGTATATGAGTAAATCATGTGTATATTTAGAGGGTTATATGCAAGGCAAATCGATCCAACATGTTCATACTGAGAGAGCTGGCTACATGGCTGATAAGTCCAACATGGCCATATAATGAGACTTAGCTGCATGGCAGATGAGTCCAACATGTGGATACTTAGAGGACTAGCTACATGGCAGACAATTCCAATATCTTCATGAACAAAGAGCTACCTACATGGCAGATCAGTCCAACATATCCATGCACAGAGAGCTAGCTACATGGCAGATGGGTCCAAAATGTCCATATACAGAGGTAGCTACATGCAGAGTAGTGTAACATTTCCATATACAGAGTTCTAGCTACATGGTTGATGACCGCAACGTGACCATATACTGACAGCTAACTACATGGCAGAGTAGTACAACATGTCCATATACAGAGTACTAGCTACATGGCAGACAAGTCCTGTATGTTCATATACAGAGAGCTACCTATATGGCAGATCAGTTCAACATATCCATGTACAGAAAGCTAGATACATGGCAGGCGAGTTCAAAATGTCCATATACAGAGAGCTAGCTACATGGCAGAGTAGTGCAACATTTCCATATACATAGTTCTAGCTATGGTTCCTAATCAGGCTGAAAACATTAAGGTCAGCGGTACAAAAATAGCAGCCGCTCCGCTGGAGAAAGATGAGGCTTTCTACTGCTGTAAAGATTTACACCCTCAGAAACCCTGTATAGGGTCACCATGGGTAGGAACGGACACAACGGCACTTAACAACAACAACAACAGCTACATTGCAGATGAGTACAACACGTCCATATACTGAGAATTAGCTGCATGGCAGATGAGTCCAACATATGTATATTTAGAGGGCTCGTTACAAGGAAGATGAATCCAACTTGTTCATACACAGAGAGCTGGCTACATGGCTGATGAGTCCAAAATATCCACATACAGAGACCTAGCTACATGGCAGACAAGTCCAATATGTTCATATACAGAGAGCTGCCTACATGTCAGATCAGTCTCACGTATTCATGTACAGAAAGCTAGCTACATGGCAGACAAGTCCAAAATGTCCATATATGTCCAAATCGTAGAGTAGTGAAACATTTCCATATATAGAGTTCTAGTAACATGGCAGATGAGTACAACGTGTCCATATACTGAGAGCTAACTACATGGCAAAGTAGTGCATCATTTCCATTTACAGGGTTCTAGCTACATGGCAGATGAGTCCAATGTGTCCATATACTGAGAGCTAGCTACATGGCAGAGTAGTCCAACATGTCTATATACAGTGTTCTACCTACATGGCAGATGAGTTCTACCTGCCCATATACAGAGAGCTAGCTACATTGCAGAGTAGTGTAACATTTCCATATACAGAGTTTTAGCTACATGGCAGATGAGTCCAATGTATCCATATAATGAGAGCTAGCGACATGGCAAAGTAGTCCAAAATGCCCATATATAGAGTTCTAGTTACATGGCAGATGAGTCCAGCATGTCCATAAACTGAAAGTTAGCTACATTGTAGATGAATCCAACATGCGTATACATAGAGGGCTAGCTACAAGGCAGGTGAGTCCAACATGTTCATCCACAGAGAGCTAGCTACATAGCAGATGAGTAAAACACGTCATATACTGAGAGTTAGCAATGTGGAAGAGGAGTCCAACATGTGTATATTTAGAGGGCTAGCTACATGACAGACAAGTTCAATATCTTCATATACAGAGAGCTACCTACATGGCAGATCAGGCCAACATATCTATGTACAGAGAGCTAGCTACATGGTAGAGCAGTGCAATATATCCATATACAGAGTTCTAGCTACATGGCAGATGAGTCCAACGAGTCCAAATACAGAGAGTTAGCTACATGGTAGAGTAGTGCAATATTTCCATATAAAGAGTTCTAGCTACATGGGCGATGAGTCCAACGTGTCCATATATTAAGAGCAAGATACAAGGCAGTTGAGAGCAGCATGTTTATACAGAGTTAGATGGATACATGGATACAAGGCAGGTGAGTCCAACATGTCCATATACTGAGAGCTAGCTACATGGCAGACAAATCCAATATGTTAATATACAGAGAGCTCCCTACATGGCACATGAGGCCAACATATCCATGTACAGAAACTAGCGACATGGCAGACAAGTCCAAAATGTCCATATACAAAGAGCTAGCTACATGGCAGAGTAGGGCAACATTTCCATGTACAGAGTTCTAGCTACATGGCAGATGAGTCCAACATGACTATATACTGAGAGGTAGCTACATGGCAGGGTAGTACAACATGTCCATATACAGCATACTAGCCACATGTCAGATGAGTCCAACATGTGTATATATAGGGGACTAGCTACAAGTAAGATGAGTCCAACTTGTTCATACAGACAGAGCTGGCTTCATGGCTGATGAGTCCAACATGTCCATATACTGAGAGCTAGCTACAAGGCAGATGAGTCCCACATGTTCATACAAAGAGAGCTGGCTATCTAGCTAATGAGTCCAACATGTCCATATACAGAGAGTTAGCTACATGGCAGAGTAATGCAACATTTCCATATACAGAGTTTTAGCTACATGGCGTATGAGTCCAACTTGACCATATACTGAGAGCTAGCTACATGTAAGAGTAGCCCAAGATGTCCAAATACAAAAGAATAGCTACATGGCAGATGACTCCAACATGTCCATATACTGAGAGCTAGCTACATGGCAGGTAAGTCCAACATGTGTATATATAGAGGACTAGCTACAAGCAGATGAGTCCAACATGTTTATACAGAGAGCGCTATCTACATGGCAGAGCAGTCCAACATATCCATGAAGAGAGAGCTAGCCACATGGCAGACAAGTCCAAAATGTGCATATACAAAGATCTAGATACATGGTGTGGTAATTCAACATGTCCATTTACAGATTACGAGCTACATGACAGATAAATCGAACATATCCATATTCTGAGAGTTACCTACATGGCAGATGAGTCCAACATGTGTATACATGGAGGACTAGCTACAAGGCAAATGAGTCCAACAACATCATACACAGAGAGGTGGCTACATGGCTGATGTGTCCAACTGAGAGCTAGATACATGGCAGACAAGTCCAATATGTTCATATAAAGAGAATTACCAACATGGCAGATCAGTCCAACATTTCCATGTAAAGAGAGCTAACTACATGGCAGACGAGTCCAAAATGTCCATATACAGAGAGCTAGCTACAATTCACAGTAGTTCAACATGTCCATATACAGAGTTCCAACTACATGGCAGTTGCGTCAGGGTCCATATATAGAGACCTCAATACGTGGCAGCATAGTGCAACATTTGCATATACAGAGTTCTAGCTACATGACAGATGAGTCCAATGTATCCATATACTGAGAGATAGCTATATGGCAGAGTAGTCCAACATGTCCATATACAGAGTTTTAGCTACATGGCAGAGTAGTCCAACATGTCCATATACTGGGAGTTAGCTTCATTGCAGATGAGTCTGACATGTGTATATTTAGAGGGCTAGCTACAAGGCAGATGAGTCCAACATGTTCATAAACAGAGAGCTGGGTACACGGCAGATAAGTCCAACATGTTCTTATACTGGGAGTTAGTCATGTGGCAGATGAGTCCAACATGTAAATGCTTTCAGGGATAGCTACATGGCAGAGAAGTCCAATATCTTAATATGCAGAGAGCTAACTACATAGCAGATCAGTCCATCATATCCATATACAGAATGCTAGCTCCATGGCAGACGAGTACAAAATGTACATATACAGCGAGCTAGCTACATGGCAGAGTAGTGCAACATTTCCATATACAGAGTTCTAGCTACATGGCAGAGTAGTCCAACATGTCCATATACTGAGAGCTACCTAAATGGCAGAGTAGTCCAACATGTCCATATACAGAGTACTAGCTATATGGCAGAGTATTAAAACATGTCCATATGCTAAGAGATAGCTACATGGCAGATGAATCCAAGATGTGTATATTTAGAGGGCTAACTACAAGGTAGATGAATCCAACATCTTCATACACAGAGAGCTGGCTACATGGCTGATGAGTCTAATATGTCCATATAAAGAGTGCTAGCTACATGGCAGACAAGTCCAATATGTTCATATACAGAGAGCTACTTACATGGCCGATCAATCCAACATATTCATGTACAGAGAGCTAGCTACATGGCAGACGAGTCCAAATAGTCCAAATACAGTGAGTTAGCTACATGGCAGAGTAGTGCAACATTTCCGTATACAGAGTTATAGCTACATGGCACATGAATCCAACATGTGTATATTTAGAGGGCTAACTACAAGGCAGATGAGTCCAACATGTTCATACATAGAGAGCTGGCTACATGGCAGATGAGTCCAATATGTCCATATGCCAAGAGCTAGCTACATGGCAGGATAGTCCAACATGTCCATATACAGAGTACTAGTATATGGCAGATGAATCCAACATGTCTATATACTAACAGTTAGCTACAAGTCAGATGAGTCCAACATGTTCATACACAGAGAGTTGGCTACATGGCTGATGAGTCCAACATGTCCATATACTGAAAGCTGGCTACATGGCAGAAAAGCCCAATATCTTCATAAACAGAGCGCTACCTACATGGCAGATCAGTTTAACATATCCATGTATAAAGTGATAGCTACATGGCCGACGAGTACAAAATGTCCATATACAGAGAGATAGCTACATGTCAGAGTAGTGCAACATTTCCATATACAAAGTTCTGGCTACTAGGCAGATGAATTCAACGTGTCCATAAACAGAGAGCCAGCTACATGGTAGAGTAGGGCAACATTTCCAAATATACAGAGTTCAAGATACATTGCAGAGTAGAACAATGTGTCCATATACTGATAGCTACACGGCAGCGTAGTCCTACATGTGCATATACAGAGTACTAGCTAATACATGGCAGATGAGTCCAACATGTCCATATACTGAGAGTTAGATAAATGGCAGATGAGTCCACCATGTGTATATTTAGAGGGCTAGCTACAAGACAGATGACTCCAACATGTCCATTCACAAACAGCTGGCTACAGGGCTTATGAGTCCTAAATTCTATATACAGAGAGCTAGCTACATGGCAGAGTAGTGCGACATTTCCATATACAGAGTTCTAGCTACATGGCAGATGAGATCAACATGTCCATATACAGAGAGATAGCTACATTGCAGAGTAGTTTAAAATGTCCATATACAGACTTCTAGCTACATGGCAGATGAGTCCAACGTATCCGTATACTGAGAGATAGCTATATGGCAGAGTAGTCCAACATGTCCATATACAGAGTTGTACCTACATGACAGATGAGTCCAACATGTCCATATACTCAGAGTTAGCTTCATGGGAGATGAGTCCAAGATGTGTATATTTAGAGGGGTAGCTACAAGGAAGATGATTCCAACATGTTCATACACAACGAGCTGGCTACATAGCTGATGAGACCAACATGTCCATATACTGTGAGTTAGCTACGTAGCAGATGAGTCCAACATATGAATATTTAGAGGGCTAATTACAAGGCAGATGAGTCCAACATATTCATACACAGAGAGCTGCCTACTTGGCTGATGAGTCCAACATGTCCATATACAGAGAGTTATCTACATGGCAGAGTCATGCAACATTTCCATATACAGTGTTTTAGCTACATGGCAAATGAGTCCAATGTGTACATTTATAGAGAGCTAGCTGCCTGGCAGAGTAGTGCAACATTTCCATATACTGAGTTCTAGCTATATGGCAGATGTGTCCAACATGTGTACATTTAGAGGGCTAGCTAAAAGGCAGATGAGTCCAACATGTTCATACACAGACAGCTGGCTACATAGCTGATGAGTCTAAAATGTCCTTATATAGACAGCTAGCTACATGTCAGAGTAGTGCAACATTTCCATATAGAGTGTTCTAGCTACATGGCAGATGAGATCATCGTGTCCATATACAGAGAGGTAGCAACAATGCAGAGTAGTGCACCATTTCCATATACAGAGTTCTAGCTACATGACAGATGAGTCCAACGTGTGCATATACTGACATCTAGCTACATGGCAGAGTAGTCCAACATGTCCATATACAGAGTTCTAGCTAAGTGGCATATGAGTCCAACATGTCCATATACTGAGAGTTAGCTTCATGGGAGATGAATCCAACATGTGTATATTTTGAGGGATAGTTACAAGGCAGATGAGACCAACTTGTTCATACACAGAGAGTTGGCTACCTGGCAGATGAGTCCAAGATCTTCATATACAGAGAGCTACCTACATGGCAGAAAAGTCCAATATGTTCGTATCCACATAGCTACAAACATGGCAGATCAGTCCAACATATCCATGCACAGAGAGCTAGCTACATGGCTGACGATTCGAAAATGTCCAAATACAGAGAGCTAGTTACATGGCAGAGCAGTGCAACATTTCCATATACAGAGATCTAGCTCCATGGCAGAATAGTCCAAAATGTCCATAAATAGTGTACTAGCTACATGGAAGAGTAGTGCAACATTTCCATATACAAAGTTCTAGCAACATGACAGAGTAGTACAAAATTTCCATATACAGAGAGGTAGCAACAATGCAGAGTAGTTCACCATATCCATATACAGAGTTCTAGCTACATGGCAGATGAGTTCAATGTGTGTATATACTGAGATCTAGCTACATGGCAGAGTAGTCCAACATGTCCATATACTGAGTGTTAGACACATGGCAGATGATTCCAACATGTTTATATTTAGAGGGCTAACTACAAAGCAGATGAGTACAACATGTTCATACACAAACAGCTGGCTCGAAGGCTGATGAGTCCATCATGTCCATATACTGAGAGCTAGCTACATGGCAGAGAAGTCCAATATGATTATATACAGACAGCTACCTACATGTCAGATCACTCCATAATATCCATGTACAGAAAACTAGCTACATGGCAGACGAGTCCAAAGTGTCTATTTATAGAGAGCTAGCTACGTGGCAGAGTAGTGCAACATTTCCATATACAGATTTCTAGCTACATGGCAAATAAGTCCAACGTATCCATATACACAGAGCTAGCTACATGGCAGAGTAGCCCAAAATTTCCATATACAGGGTTCTGGCTACATGGCAGATGAATACAACATGTCCATATACTGAGAGCTAGCTACATAGAAGAGTAGTTCAACATGTCCATATACAGAGTACTAGCTACATGGCTAATGAGTCCAACTTGTCCATATAATGAGAGCTAGCTACATGGCAGACAAATCCAATATGTTCATACACAGAGAGCTACTTACATAGCAGATCAGTGCAACATGTACATGTACAGAGAGCTAGGTACATGGCAGACGACACCAAAATGTCCATATACAAAGAGCTAGCTACATGGCAGAGTAGTGCAACATTTCCATATACAGAGTTATAGCTACATGGCAGATGAATCCAACATGTCCATATACTGAGAGCTAGCTACATAGCAGAGTAGTCCAACATGTCCATATACAGAATACTAGCTACATGGCTAATGTGTCCAACTTGTCCATATAATGAGAGCTAGCTACATGGCAGACAAGTTCAATATGTTCATACACAGAGAGCTACTTACATAGCAGATCAGTGCAACATGTACATGTACAGAGAGCTAGGTACATGGCAGACGACACCAAAATATCCATATACAAAGAGCTAGCTACAAGTCAGAGTATTGCAACATTTCCATATACAGAGTTCTAGCTACATGGCAGATGAGTCCAACCTGTCCATATACTGAGAGCTATCTACTTAGCAGCGTAGTCCAACATGTCAATATACAGTGTTCTAGCTACATGGTAGATGAGTCCAACATGTTCATACAAAGAGTGCTGGCTACATGGCAGATGAGCCAAACATGTTCATATACTGTGAGCTAGCTACATGGCAGATCAATCTAACATATCCATGTAGAGAGCTAGCTATATGGCAGATGAGTCCAAAATGTCCATATACAGAGAGATAGCTTCATGCAGAGTAGTGACATTTCTACATACAGAGTTCTAGCTACATGGCTATGTGTCTATATACTGAGAGTTAACAACATGGCAGAGTAGTAAAACATGTCCATATACAGAGCACTAGCTACATGATAGATGAGTCCAACATGTGTATATACAGAGGACTAGCTACAAGGCAGGTGAGTCCAACATTCTCATACACAGAGAAAAGGCTCCATGGCTGATAAGTGCAACATGTCCATATACTGGGATTGAGCTACATGGCAGATGAGTCTAACAGGTTTATACATAGAGGACTATCTACAAGGTATGTGAGTCCAACATTCTCATACACAGAGAGAATACTACATGGCTGGTGAGTCCAACATGTCCATATAATGATAGCTAGCTACATGACAGACAAGTCCAATATGTTCATATAAGGAGAGCTACTACCTACATGGCAGATCAATCCAACATATCCATGCAGAAAGAGCTAGCTACATGGAAGACGAGTTCAAAATCTCCATATACAGAGAGCTAGCTCCATGGCAGATTCGTCCAACATGTCCATATACAGAGTACTAGCTACATGTCAGAGTATTAAACTATGTCCATACACTAGAAGATAGCTACATGGCAGATGAATCCCACATGTGTATATTTAGAGGGCTAACTACAAGGTAGATGAGTCCAACATGTTCATACACAGAGAGCTGGCTATATGACTGATAAGTCCAACATGTCCATATACAGAGAGCTAGCTACATGGCAGATAAGTCCAATATGTTCATATACAGAGAGCTACTTACATGGCCGATCAGTTCAACATTTCCATGTACAGAGAGCTAGCTACATGGCAAACGAATCCAAATTGTCCAAATACGTAGAGTTAGCTACTTGGAAGAGTAGTGCAACATTTCCATATACAGAGTTATAGCTACATGGCAGATGAATCCAACATGTGTATATTTAGAAAGTTAACTACAAGGCAGATGAGTCCAACAAGTTCATACATAGAGAGCTGGCTACATGGCAGATGAGTCCAACATGTCCATATACTGAGAGCTAGCTACATGTCATGATAGTCCAAACTGTCCATATATGGAGTACTAGCTACATGGCAGATGAATCCAACATGTCCATATACTGATAGGTAGCTACATGGCTAATGAGTCCAACATGTTCATACACAGAGATTTAGCTACATGGCTGATGAGTTCAACATGTCCATATACTGAAAGCTAGCTACATGCCAGAAAAGTCCAATATTTTCATATATAGAGAGCTACCTACATGGCATATCAGTCTAACATATCCATGTACAAAGTAGCTAGGTACATGGCGGAAGAGTACAAAATGTCCATATACAGAGAGCTAGCTACATGTCAGAGTAGTGCAACATTTCCATATACAAATTTCTAGCAACTTGGCAGATGAGTCCAACGTGTCCACTACAGAGAGGTAACTACATGGCAGAGTAGTGCAACATTTCCATATACAGAGTTCTAGTTACATGGCAGATGAGTCCAACGTGTCCATTACAGAGA
>NW_006408926.1:1280533-1283020 GCF_000296735.1 Chrysochloris asiatica
GGTAACTACATGGCAGAGTAGTGCAACATTTCCATATACAGAGTTCTAGTTACATGGCAGATGAGTCCAACGTGTCCATTACAGAGAGCTAGCTACATGGCAGAGTAGTGCAACATTTCCATATACAGAGTTCTAGTTACATGGCAGATGAGTCCAACATGTCCAAATATTAAGAGCTAGGTACATTGCCGATGAATCCAACATGTGTAGATTTAGAGGACTACTTACAAGACAGATGAGTCAAATATGTTCATACACAGAGAGCTGGGTATATGGCTAATGAGTCTAACATTTCCTTATACAAAGAGCTACCTACATGGCAGATCAGTCCAACATATCCATGCATAGAGAGATAGTTACATGGCAGACGAGTCCAAAAATGTCCATATACAGAGAGCTAGCTACATGGCAGTGTAGTGCAAGATTTCCATATACAGAGTTCTAGCTACATGGCAGATGAGTCCACATGTCCATATACAGAGAGCTAGCTACATGGCAGAATAGTGCAACAATTCCATATACAGAATTCTAGCGATATGGCAGATGAGTCCAATATGAGTAAATAAAGAGGATTAGGTACAAGGCATATGAGTCCAACATGTTCATACAGAGAGAGCTGGCCACATGGCTGATGAGTCCATCATGTCCATATAGAGAGAGCTAGCTACATGTCAGACAAATCCAACATCTTTATATACAAAGAGCTACCTACATGGCAGATATGTCAAACATATCCAGGTACAGAGAGCTAGCTACATGGCAGAGGAGTCCAAAATGTCCATAAACAGAGAGCTAGCTACATGGCAGAGTAGTGCAACATTTCCTTATAGAGTTCTAGCTACATGGTAGATGAGATCAACATGTCCATATAAAGAGATCTAGCTACAATGCAGACTAGTGCAACATTTCCATATACAGGGTTCTAGCTATGTGGCACATGAGTCCAATGTGTCCATATATGGAGAGTTAGCTACATGTCAGAGTGGTCCAACATGTCCATATACAGAGTTCTAGTTACATGGCAGATGAGTCCGAGTCCATACACAGAGAGCTTACTACATGGCTGAGTAGTGCAACATTTCCACATACAGAGTTCTAGCTACATGGAAGATGAGTCCAACGTGTCCATATACAGAGTTGTAGCTTCATGGCAGATGAGTCCAACATGTCCATATACTGAGAGTTAGCTTCATAGCAGATGAGTCCAACATGTGTATATTTAGAGGACTAACTACAAGTCAGATGAGTCCAAGATGTTCATACAGAGAGAGCTGGCTACATGACAGATGAGTCCAACATGTCCATATACTGGGAGTTAGCTTCTTGGCAGATGAGTCCAACATATGAATATTCAGAGGGCTAGGTACATGGCAGACAAGTCCAATGTCTTCATATACAGAGAGTTAACTACATAGCAGATCAGTCCATCAGATCCATGTACAGAGTGCTAGCTACATGGCAGACAAGTACAAAATATCCATATACAGAGAGCTAGCTACATGGCAGAATAGTGCAACATTTCCATATACAAAGTTCTAGCTACTTGACAGATGAGTCCAATGTGTCCATATACAGAGAGCCAGCTACATGATACAGTAGTGCAACATTTCCCAATATACAGACTTCTAGATACATGGCAGAGTAGTCCAACATGTCCATATACAGAGTACTAGCTATATGGCAGATGAGTCCAACATGTCCATATACTGAGAGTTAGATACATGGCAGATGAGTCCAACATGTGTATATTTAGAGGGCTAGCTACAAGGCAGATGAGTCCCACATGTTCATCCACAAATATCTGGCTACGTGGCTGATGAGTCCAAAATGTCCATATACAGAGAGGTATCTACATGGCAGAGTGGTGCAACATTTCCATATACAAAGTTCTAGCTACATGGGAGATGAGATCAACGTGTCCATATATAGAGAGCTAGCTACAATGCAGAGTAGTACAAAATGACCATATGCAGACTTCTAGCAACATGACAGATGAGTCCAACATGTCCATATACTGAAAGCTAACAATATGGCAGAGTAGTTCAACATGTCCATATACAGAGTTGTAGCTACATGGCAGATGAGTCCAATATGTCCATATACTGAGAGTTAGCTTTATGGCAGATGAGTCCAACATGTGTATATTTACAGGGATAACTACAAGTCAGATGAGTCCAAGATGTTCATGTAGAATGAGCTGGCTACATGACAGATGAGTCCAAGATGTCTATATACTGGGAGTTAGCTACGTGGCAGACGAGTCCAACATATGAATATTTAGAGGGATAGATACATGACAGACAAGTCCAATATCTTCATATACAGAGAGTTATTTACATAGTAGATCAGTCCATCAGATTGATGTACAGAGTGCTACTTGTATAGCAGATGAGTACAAAATGTCCATATACAGAGAGCTAGCTACATGGCAGAGTAGTGCAACATTTCCATACACAAAGTTCTAGCTACTTGGCAGATGAGTCCAAC
>NW_006408926.1:1283120-1285091 GCF_000296735.1 Chrysochloris asiatica
CATATACAGAGAGCTAGCTACATGGCAGAGTAGTGCAACATTTCCATACACAAAGTTCTAGCTACTTGGCAGATGAGTCCAACGTGTCCATATACAGAGAGCCAGCTACATGGTAGAGTAGTGCAACATTTCCCAATATACAGAGTTCTAGATACATGGCAGAGTAGTCCAACGTGTCCATATACTGAGAGCTAGCTAAATGGCAGAGTAGTCTAACATGTCCATATACAGAGTACTAGCTACGTGGAAGATGAGTCCAACATGTCCATACACAGAGAACTAGCTACATGGCTGATGAGTCCAACATGTCCATATACTGCGAGTTAGCTACTTGGCAGATGAGTCCAACATGTACATATACTGAGAGTTAGCTTCATGGCTGATGATTCCAACATGTTTATATATAAAGGACAAGATACAAGGCAGATGAGTCCAACGTGTTCATACACAGAGAGCTGGCTATATGGCTGATGAGTACATTTCCATATACTGAGAACTAGCTACATGGCTTCAAGTTCAATATGTTCATATACACAAAGCTATCTCTATGGCAGATCAGTCTAACACATACATACTCAAAGAGCTAACTATATGGCAGATGAGTAAAAATTTCCCTATGTAGAAAGCTAGCTACATTTCCATATACACAGTTCAAACTACATGACAGATGATTCTAACGTGTCCATATACAATGAAGTAACTACATGGCAGAGTAGTCCAACATGTCCATATAAAGAGTACTAGTTAAATTGCAGATAGGTCCAACACGTCCATATACAAGAGTTAGCTACATGACAGATGAGTCGAACATGTGTGTATATAGAGGACTAGCTACATGGGACATGAGTCCAACATGTTCATTCAGAGAGAGCTGGCTACGTAGCTGATGAGTCCAACATGTCCATACACAGAGAACTAGCTACATGGCAGACAAGTCCAATATGTTCATATGCAGAGAGCTACCTATATGGCAGATCAGTACAACATATCCATGCACAGAAATCTATCTACATGGCAGAGAAGTCCAAAATGACCATATACAGAGAGTTAACAACATGGCAGAGTAGCGCAACATTTGCATATAGAGAGTTCTAGCTACATAGCAGATGAGTGCAACGTGTCCATATACTGCAAGCTAGCTACATGGCAGAGTCATCAAAATTTCCATATACACAGTAATAGCTACATGGCAGATGAGTCCAACATGTCCATATATTGACAGTTAGCTTCATGGCAGATAAGTCCCAAATGTGTAAATATAGAGGACTAGCTACAAGGCAGATGAGTCCAACATGTTCATTCAGAGAGAACTGTCTACAAGGCTAATGAATCCAATATGTCCATATACAGAGAGTTAATTACATGTCAGAGAAGCCCAAAATTTCCATATACATAGTACTAGCTACATGGCAGATGAGACCAGCATGTCCATATACTGAGAGCTACCTACAGTTCACAGTAGTCCTACATGTCCATATACAGAGTACTAGCTACATGGCAGATGAGGCCAACATGTCCATATACTGAGAGTTAGCTACATGCAGATGAGTCAAACATGTCCATATACTGAGAGTTAGCTACATGGCAGACGAGACCAAAATGTCCATATACTGAGAGTTAGCTACATGACAGCTGAGACCAAAATGTCCATATACAGAGTTCAAGCTATATGGCAGAGGAGTCCAACATGTCCATATACTGACAGCTTTCTACATGGCAGAGCAGTTCAACATGTCCATATACAGAGTACTAGCTACATGGCAGATGAGTCCAAAATGTCCATATACTGAGAGTTAGCTACATGGCAGAGGATTCCAACACGTGTATATATAGAGGACTAGCTACAAGGCAGATGAGTCCAACATGTTCATACAGAGAGAGCTGGCTACATGGCTGATGAGTCCAACATGTCCATATACAGAGAAGTAACTACATGGCAGACAAGTCCAATATGTTCATATAAAGAGAGTT
>NW_006408926.1:1285759-1286210 GCF_000296735.1 Chrysochloris asiatica
AGTCCAACATGTGTATATATAGAGGACGAGCTACAAGGCAGATGAGTCCCACATGTTCATACACAGAGAGATGGTTACATGGCTGATGAGTCCAACATGTTCATAAAGAGAGAGCAAGCTACATGACAGACAAGTCCAATATGTTCATATAGAGCGAGCTACTTATATGGTAGATCAGTCCAACATATGCATGCACAGAGAGCTAGCTACATGGCAGATGAGTCCAAAATGTGCATATTCTGAGAGTTAACTACATGGCAGGTGAGTCCAACATGTCCATATACTTAGAGTTATCTACATAACAGATGAGTCCAACATGTTTATATATAGAGGCCTAGCAACAAGACACCAGGAATTGATGGAATAAAAATTGAAATCTTTCAAGAAAGTGAGGCGATACAGGAGTCACTAACTCATCTCTACCAAGAAATTTGGAAGACAACTATCTGGC
>NW_006408926.1:1287224-1289229 GCF_000296735.1 Chrysochloris asiatica
TGGACTGATCTGCCATGTAGGTAGCTGTATGTATATGAACATATTGGACATGTCTGCCATGTAGCCTGCTCCGTATATTGACATGTTGGACTGATCAGCCATGTAGCCTGCTCCGTCTGTATGAACATGTTATACTCATCTGCTTTGTAGCTAGTCCTTTTTATATACACATGTTGGACTCATCTGCCATTTGGTACTACTCTGCATATGGACATGTTGGACTACTCTGCCATTTAGCTAGCTCTCAGTATTTGGACACGTTGGACTCATTTGCCATTTAGCTATCTCTCTGTATATGGATATTTTGGACTTGTCTGCTATGTAGATAGTTCTCTGTATATGGACATTTTCGGCTCATCAGCCATGTAGCATGCTCCATCTGTATGAACATGTTACACTCATCTGCCTTGTAGCTAGTCCTCTTTATATAGACATTGTGGACTCATCTGCCATTTTCTATTACTCTGCATATGTTGGCCTACTCAGCCATGTAGCTAGCTCTCAGTATATGGACACGTTGGACTCATCTTCCAGTTAGCTAGCTCTCTGTATATGGATATTTTGGATTTGTCTGCCATGTAGCTAGCTCTCTGTGCATGCATATGTTGGACTGATCTGCCATATAGGTAGTTCTCTGTATATGAACATATTACCCTTGTCTGCTATGCAGCTAGATCTCTTTATATGGACATGTTGGACTCATCAGCCATGTAACCAGCTCTCTGTGTATGACCATGTTGGACTCATCTGCCTTGTAGCCAGACCTCTATATATACACGTATTGGACTCATCTGTTATGTAGCTAACTCTCAGTATATGGACATGTTGGACCCATCTGCTGTCGGAGGTGGCATTTGCAAGTTCTGAGAAGCTGAGGCCCTGTGATAACTTGAACAAAAATCCAGTCATTGGACCCTCCTCGGAATTGTGGGCCATGGACCCTGAGGGCCAAGGAAGTGACTTCCTGAAGTCCCGGGATCAGAGGTCTTTGCATACACACTGGTCAGCTACCTTTGTACAATTCTCTCTGGTTCATATATTGTTAATTCTGTACTTGTTCTTCATGTTTCTAACTCCTATGATTGTAGCTTCTGGGAAAATGATGTACTACACTTTGACTCTCTTAATGGCTCCACTTTAACTGTCACTGCCCTGAAGGTATTGGCAGTGCATGAGGTCTGGGGAACAGGTTTTTCTGGGGAGCCGGCATTGGCCACCTGGAAGGAATGTCAGAACTTTTACTTATCTGATTATTCAGTTATGTTTGATATTAACTTGAATCATGTACTTTTTATGTTCATGAACAATAATGAGACCAAAACCCCCTCAGGAGTTGAGGCAGTAAAGGCTTCCTCAAATGACTCAGGAGGAGCAGGAACAGAAGTTAATAGATAATATATAATTGCTTGCTTGAACTTTTCTCATAGAAATAAGAATCTTGGATTATTATAAAAATCATGATGTACTTGAAAAATATGTTACGATTAAATCTGTGCCTCATCACATGAATAACCTCGTGTCTTATCACAAATGAATAATCACATTAAACTTGTAACTCCTATCTTGATTTCCCTGATCTGAAAATAAATAAAAGACTGAGACAAAGCTAGTCCTGTATGCTATGCTGTACTAGCTTGCCTGTCCACTTGCATCCACTCTGGTCTCAAGAGTGTTTCTTTCTCTCTCGCCTTTCCAGACATGCATCAAGCTTGTGTGTCTGTCTTCTTTGTGTTTAATCTATTTCTTTTGCCTACCAAATCTCCCACTCACGTTAAAACCCCACGTTTCGTCGAGGCACTCCTTTATTGAGGTGGGACCCTGACATAGGACCCCTGACAATCTGCCATTTAGCTAGTACTCTGTATATGAACATGTTGGACTTCTCTGCTATGTAGTTAGCTCTCAGTATATGTACACATTGCACTCATCTGCCATTTAGCTAGAAATCTGTATATGGACATGTTGGACTACTCTGCCATGTTGCAAGCTCTCTGTATATGGACAT
>NW_006408926.1:1289329-1293567 GCF_000296735.1 Chrysochloris asiatica
TCTGTATATGGAAATGTTGCACTTTTCTGCCATGTAGCCAGCTCCCTGTATATGGATATTATGAAATAGTCTGCCATGTAGCTATCTCTCTGAGCATGGATATGCTGGACTGAACTGCTATGTACGTAGGTCTCTTTATATGAACATATTGGACTTGTCTGCCATGTAGCTAGCTCTCTGTATATGGATATGTTGAATTCATCAGCCATGTAGCCAGCTCTCTCTGTATGAAAACGTTAGACACATCTGTCTTGTTGCTAGGCCTCTCTATATAAACATGTTGGACTCATCTGCCATGTAGCTAACTCTCAGTATATGGACATGTTGAACTCATCTTCCATGTAGCTAATTCTCAGTATATTGACATTTTGGACTCATCTGCCATGTAGCAAACACTCAGTATATGGACACGTTGGACTCATCTGCCATGTAGCTAGTACCTTGTTCATGGACATTTTGGAAAACTCTGCCTTGTAGCCATCTCTCAGTATATGGACGCTTTGGACTCATCTGCCATGTATCTAGAACTGTGTATATAGAAATGTTGCACTACTCTGCCATGTATCTAGCTCTCTGTATATGGACATTTTGGACTCAACTGAAACGTAGCTTGCTCTCTGTGCATGGATGTGTTGCACTGATCTGCCATGTAGGTAAATCCCTGTATATGAACATATTGGACTTTTCTGCCATGTAGTTATCTCTCTGTATATGAACATGTTGGACTCATCTGTGTTGTAGCTAGTCCTCTATATATACACATGTTGGAATCATCTGCCATGTAGCTAACTCTCAGCATATGGATATACTGGACTCTTCTGCCATGTAGGTAGTACTCTCTATATGGCCATGTTGAACTACTCTGCCATGTAGCTAGCTCTCAGTATATGGACACGTTGGACTCATCTGTCATGTAGTTAGAACTCTGTATATTGGAAAGTTGCACTACTCTGCCATGTAGCTAGCTCTCTGTATATGGACATTTTGGACTCATCTTCCATGTAGCTAGCGCTCTGTATATGGACATGTTGGACTCATCAGCCATGTAGCAAGCTCTTTCTGTATAAACATGTTGTACTCATTGGCCTTGTAGCTAGTTCTCTATATATACACAGGTAGGATTCATCTGCCGTGTAGCTAGCTCTCAGTATATGGATACGTTGGACTCATCTGACATGTAGCTAGAATGCTGTAAAGGGAAATGTTGCAATACACTGCCATGGAGCTAGCTCTCTGTATATGGATATGTTTGACTGAGCTGCCATGGAGGTAGCTCTCTTTGTATGAACATATTGGACTTGTCTGCCCTGTAGCTACATCTCTGTGTATAGCAATGTTGTACTCATGAGCCATGTAGCCAGATCTCTCACTATGAACATGTAGGACTCATCTGCCTTGTAGCTAGTCCTCTATATATGCACATGTTGGACTCATCTTCCATGTAGCTAACTCTCAGTATATGGCCATGTTGAACTAATCTGACCTGTAGCTAGTACTCTGTATATGAAAATGTTGGACTACTCTGCCATTAGCTTGCTCTCAGTATATGGACATGTTGAACTCATCTGCCATATAGCTAGAACTCTGTATATGGAAATGTTGCTCTGCTCTGCCAGTTAGCTATCTCTCTGTATATGGATATTTTGGACTAGTCTGCCATGTAGCTAGATCTCTGTGCATGGATAAGTTGGATTGATCTGCCATGTAGGTAGCTCCCTGTATATGTACATATTGGACTCATCATCCATGTAGCCATATCTCTCTGTATGAACATGTTGGACTCATCTGTATTGTAGCTAGTCTTCTATATATACACATGAAGGATTCATCTACCATGTAGCTAGTACTCTGTATTAGGACATGTTGGACTACTCTGCCATTAAGCTAGGTCTCAGTATATGGACATGTTGGACACATCTGCCATGTAGCTAGTATTCTGTATATGGAAATGTTGCACTATTCTGCCATGTAGCTAGCTGTCTGTGTATGGACATTTTGGACTCATCTGCCATGTATCCAGCTCTCTGTACATGGATATGTTGGACTGATCTGCCATGTAGGTAGCACTCAGTATATGAACCTATTGGAATTTTCTGCCACGTAGCTAGCTCTCTGTATATGGACATGTTGGACTCATCAGCCATGTAGCCTGTTCCATCTGTATGAACATGTTATACTCATCTACCTTGTATCTAGTCCTCTTTATATACACATGTTGGACTCCTCTGCCATTTGCTAGTACTCTGCATATGGACATATTGGACTACTTTGCCATGTAGCTAGCTATCAGTATTTGGACGCGTTGGACTCGTCTGCCATGTAGCTAGAACTCTGAATATGGAAATGTGGCACTACAGTGCTAGTTAATTATCTCTCTGTATATGGATACTTTGGACTAGTCTGCCATGTAGCTAGCTCTCTGTGCATGGATAAGTTGGACTGATCTACCATGTATATTGCTCCCTGTATATGAACATATTGGACTTGTCTTCCATGTAGCTAGCACTCTGTACATGAACATGTTGGACTCATCATCCATGTAGCCATCGCTCTCCGTATGAATATGTTGGACACATCTGCCTTGTAGCTAGGTCTCATTATATACACATGTTGGACTCATCTGCTGTGTAGCTAACTCTCAGAATATGGACATGTAGGACTCATATGCCATGTAGCTAGTATTCTGTATATGGACATTTTGGACGACTCTGCCATGTAGCTACCTCTCAGTATATGAACATGTTGCACTCATCTGCCATGTAGCTAATATTCTGTATATGGAAATGTTGCACTACTCAGCCATGTAGCTAGCTGTCTGTATATGGACATTTTGGACTCGTCTACCATGTATCCAGCTCTCTATGCATGGATATGTTGGACTGATTTGCCATGTAGGTAGCTCTCTGTATACGGACATATTGGACTTGTCTGTCATGTAGCTAGCTCTCTGTATATAGACATGTTGGACTCATCAGCCATGTAGCCTGCTCCGTCTATATGAACATGTTATACTCATCTGCTTTGTAGCTAGTCCTCTTTATATGCACATGTTGGACTCATCTGCCATTTGTTAGTACTCTGCATATGGACATGTTGGACTACTCTGCCATTTAGCTATCTCTGAGTATTTGGACACGTAGGACTCGTCTGGCATTTAGCTAGCTCTCTGTATATGGATATTTTGGACTTGTCTGCCATGTAGCAAGCTCTCTGTGCTTGGATATGCTGGACTGATCTGCCATGTAGGTAGTTCTCTGTATATAAACATATTGGACTTGTCTGCCATGTAGCTAGCTGTCTGTATATGGACATGTTGGACTCTTCATCCATGTAGCCAACTCTCTCTGTATGAACATGTTGTACTCATCTGATTTGTAGCTATTCCCCTATATATACACATATTGGACTCATCTGCTATGTAGCTAACTCTCAGTATAGGGACATGTTGGACCCATTTGCCATTTAGCTAGTACTCTGTATATGGACATGTTGGACTCCTCTGCCATGTAGCTAGAACTCTGTGTATGGCAATGTTGCACTACTCTGCCAGTTAGCTATCTCTCTGTATATGGATATTTTGGACTAGTCTGCCTTGTAGCTAACTGTCAGTATATAGACATGTTGGATTCATCTGCCATGTAATGAGAACCCTGTATAAGGACATGTAGGACTACTCTCCCATGTAGCTAGCTCTCAGTATATGAACATGTTGGACTCATCTGCCATGTAACTAGAATTCTGTATATGGAAATGTTGCACTACTCTGCTACTTAGCTATCTCTCTGTATATGGATATATTGGACTAGTCTGCCATGTAGCTAGCTCTCTGTGCATGGATAAGTTGGACTGATCTGCCATGTAGGTAGCTCCCTGTATATGTACATATTGGACTTGTCTTCCATGTAGCTAGCTCTCTGTACGTGGACATGTTGGACTCATCATCCATGTACCCATCTCTCTCTGTATGAACATGTTGGAATCATCTGCATTGTAGCTATTTTTCTATATATACACATATTGGATTCATCTGCTATGTAACTAGTACTCTGTATATGGACATGTTGGACTACTCTGCCATGTAGCTTGTACTCTGTGTATGGACATGTTGGACTACTCTGCCATGTAGATAGTTCTCACCATATGGATATGTTGTACTCATCTGCCATGTAGCTAGAACTCTGTATATGGAAATGTTGCACTCCTCTGCCATGTAGCTAGCTCTCTGTATATGGACATTT
>NW_006408926.1:1293667-1301315 GCF_000296735.1 Chrysochloris asiatica
CATGTAGCTAGAACTCTGTATATGGAAATGTTGCACTCCTCTGCCATGTAGCTAGCTCTCTGTATATGGACATTTTGGACTCGTCTGCCATGTAGCTAGTTCTCTGCTCATGGATATATGGGATTGATATGCCATGTAGGTAGCTCTCTCTATATGAACATGTTGTACTTGTCTGCCATGTAGCTAGCTCTCTGTATATGGACATGTTGGAGTCATCAGCCATGTAACCAGCTCTCTCTGTATGAACATGTTGGACTCATCTGCCTTGTAGGTACTCCTCTATAGATACACATATTGGTCTTATATGCCATGTAGCTAGTACTCTGTATATGGACATGTTGGACTACTCTGTCATGTAGCTACGACTCTGTACATGGACACGTTGGACTCTTCTGCAAAGTAGCTACAATTCTGTATATGGAAACGCTGCAATATGCTGCCATGTAGCTAACTCTCTGTATATGGACATTTTGGAATCATCTGACATGTAGCTAGCTCTCTGTGCATGGATATGTTGAACTGATCTGCCATGTAGTTAGCTCTCTGTATATGAACATATTGAACTTGCCTGCCATGTAGCTAGCTTTCAGGATATGGACATGTTGGACTCAACAGCCATGTAGCGAGCTCTCTCTGTGTGAACATGTTGGACTCATCTGACTTAAAGCTAGTGCTCTATATATACACATGTTGGACTCCTCTGCCATAGAGCTAATGCTCAGTATATGGACTCATTTGCTATGTAGGTAGTACTCTGTGTATGGACATGTTGGACTACTCTGCCATGTAGATAGTTCTCACCATATGGATATGTTGTACTCATCTGCCATGTAGCTAGCACTCTGTGCATGGATATGCTGTACTGATCTTCCATGAAGGTAGCACTCTGTATGTGAACATATTGGACTTGTCTGCCATGTAGTTAGTTCTCAGTATATGGACATGTTGGACTCATCAGCCATATAGTCAGCTCTCTCTTTTTTCTGAACATGTAGGACTCATCTACCTTGTAGCTAGTCCTCTATATATACACATGTTGAACTTCTCTGCCATGTAGCTAACTCTCAGGATATGGACATGTTGGACTCATGTGCTATGTAACTAGTACTCTGTATATGGACATGTTGGACTACTCTACCATGTAGATAGCTCTCAGAATATGCACATGTTGTACTCATCTGCGTTGTAACTAGAACACTGTTTACAGAAATTTTGCACTATTAGCCATGTAACTAGCTCACTGTATATGGACCTTTTGGATTCGTCTGCCATGTAGCTAGTTCTCTGTGCCTTGACATGTTGTACTGATCTGCCATGAATGTAGTCCTCTGGATATGAACATATTGGACTCTAAATATATGGACACGTTGGTCTCATCTGCCATGTAACTAGAGCTCTGTATATGGAAATTTTTCACTACTCTGCCAGATAGCTAGCTATCTGTATATGTACATTTTGGATTTCTCTGCCATGTA
Source organism: Chrysochloris asiatica (assembly GCF_000296735.1). Classification (NCBI taxonomy): domain Eukaryota; kingdom Metazoa; phylum Chordata; class Mammalia; order Afrosoricida; family Chrysochloridae; genus Chrysochloris; species Chrysochloris asiatica. The sequence continues at coordinate 1,295,143 of NW_006408926.1, forward strand.
GCTAGCTCGCTGTATATTGACATGTTGGAACCATCTACCATGTAGACATCTCTAACACTGTGAACATAGTGGACTCATCTGCCTTGTAGCTAATCCTCTATATATACACATGTTGGACGCATCTGCCATGTAGCTAACTCTCAGTATATGGACATGTTGGACTCATCTGCCATGTAGCTACTAGTTTGTATATGGACATGTTGAACTACTCTGCCACGTAGCTAGCTCTCAGTATATGGACACTTTGGACTCATCTGCCACATATATAGAACTATGTATATGGAAATGTTGCATAGCTGGCTCTTTGAATATGGACATTTTCGTTTCGTCTGCCGTGTAGCTAGCTCTCTCTGCATGGTTATGTTAGAATGATCTGCCATGTAGCTAGCTCTCTGTATATGAACATATTGGACTTGTCTGCCATTTTGCTTGCTCTCTGTATATGGACCTGTGGGAATCAAGAGCCATGTAGCCAGAAATCTCTGAATGAATATGTTGGACTCATCTGCCTTGTAGCTACTCCTGTATTATACACATGTTGCATTCATCTGTCATGTAGCTAACTCTCAGTATATGGGCATGTTGGACTCATCTGCCATGTAGCTAGAACTCTGTATATGCAAATGTTGGACTACACAGCCATGTAGCTAGCTCTCAGTATATGGACACTTTGGACTTGTCTCTCTGTGCATGGATATGTTGGACTCATCTGCCATGTAACTAGCTCTCTGTATATGGACATTTTGGTCTCATCTGCATTTAGCTAGCTCTCTCTGTATGGATATGTTGTACTGATCTGCCATGTAGGTAACTCTCTGTATATGAACATATTGGACTTCTCTGCCAGGTAGCTAGCTCTCTGTATATAGACATGTTGGGCTCATTAGCCACGTAGCCAGCTCTCTATGTATGAACATGTTTGACTTATCTGCTTTGTATCTTGTCCTCTATACATACACATGTTGGACTTATCTGCCATGTAGTTAACTCTCAGTATATGGACATGTTGGACTCGTCTGCCATGTATCTAGTACTCTGTATATGGACATGTTGGACTCGTCTGCCATGTATCTAGTACTCTGTATATGGACATGTTGGATTACTCTGCCATGTTGCTATCTCTCAGTATATGTACACGATGGATTCATCTGCCATGTAGCTAGAACTCTGTATATGGAAATGTTGCACTAACCTGCCATGTACCTAGCTCTCTGTGAATGGACATTTTGGACACGTCTGCGATGAAGCTAGCTCTCTGTGCATGGATATGTTGTACTGATCTGCCATGTAGGTAGCTCTCTGTATATGAACTTATTAGACTTGTCTACCATGTAGGTAGCTCTCTTTATATGGGCAAGTTAGACTCATCAGCCATGTAGCCAGCTCTCTCTGTATGAACATGTTGGACTCATCTGCCTTGTAGTTAGTCCTCTATACATACACATGTTGGACTTATCTGCCATGTAGCTAACTCTCAGTATATGAACATGTTGGACTACTCTGCCAAGTCTCTAGTGCTCGGTATATGGACATGTTGGACTACTCTGCCATGTTGCTATCTATCAGTATATGTACACGATGGACTCATCTGCCATGTACCTAGAACTCTGTATATGGAAATGTTGTACTACCCTTCCATGTACCTAGCTCTCTGTGTATGGACATTTTGGACACGTCTGCGATGAAGCTAGCTCTCTGTGCATGGATATGTTGTACTGATCTGCCACGTAGGTAGCTCTCTGTATATGAACTTATTAGACTTGTCTACCATGTAGGTAGCTCTCTTTATATGGGCAAGTTAGACCCATCAGCCATGTAGCCAGCTCTCTCTCTATAAACATGTTGGACTCATCTGCCTTGTAGTTAGTCCTCTATATTTACATCTGTTGGACTCATCTGCTACGTAGCTAGAACTCTGTATATGGAAATGTTGCCCTAGTCTGCCATATAGCTAGCTCTCTGTATGTGGACATTTTGGACTCCTCTAACATGTAGCTAGCTCTCTGTGCATGGATATGTTGGAGTGATCTACCATGTAGGTAGCTCTCTGTATGTCATCATATTGGATTTGTCTGCCATGTAGCTAGTGTTCTGTATATGGACATGATGGACTCATTTGCCATTTAACTAGCTCTCAGTATATGGTTACGTTGGACTCATCTGCCATGAAGTTAGAAGTCCTTATATGGAAATGTTGCACTGCTCTGCTGTGTACCTAGCTCTCTGTATATGGATGTTTTAGACTTATCTGCCATGTAATTAGCTATCTGTGCATGAATATGTTGGAATGATATGACATGTAGGTAGCTCTCTGTATATGAACATATTGGACTTGTCTGTCTTGTATATGGACATGTTGTGCTCATCAGACATGTAGCCATCTTTCTCTTTATGAACATGTTGGACTCATCAGCTATTCCTCTATATATACACTTGTTGGACTAATCGCCCATGTAGCTAACTCTCAGTATATGGACATATTGGACTCATCTTCCATGTAGCTAGTACTCTGTGTATGGACATGTTGGACTACTCTGCCATGTAGCCATCTCTCTCTATATGAACATCTTAGACTCATCCACCTTGTAGCTAGTCCTCTATATATACACATGTTGGACTCATCTGCCATGTAGTTAGAACTCTGTATATGGAAATGTTGCACTACACTCCAATGTAGCTAACTCTCTGCATATGGACATTTTGGACTCGTCTGCCATATATCTAGCTACCTATGCATGAATATGTTGGACTGATATGCATGTAAGCAGCTCTTTGTAAATGAACATATTCAACTTGTCTGCCAGGTATCTAGATCTCTGTATATGGACATGTTTGTCTCATCAACCATGTAGCCAGCACTCTCTGTATGAACATGTTGGACTAATCTGCCTTGTAGCTAGTCCTCTATATATACACATAATGGACTCATCTGCCATGTAGCTAACTCTCAGTATATGGACACGTTGGACTCATCTTCCATGTAGCCAGTACTCTGTATATGGACATATTGGACTACTCTGCCATGTAGCTAGCTCTCAGTATATGGACATGTTGGACTCATCTGCCATGTAGCTAGAAATCTGTATATGGAAATTTTCACTATTCTGCCATGTAGCTAGTTCTCTGTATATAGACATTTTGGACTCGTCTGTCATGTAGCCACCTCTCTCTTTATGAACATGTTGGACTCATCAGCTATTCCTCTATATATACACTTGTTGGACTAATCGGCCATGTAGCTAACTCTCAGTATATGGACATATTGGACTCATCTTCCATGTAGCTAGTACTCTGTGTATGGACATGTTGGACTAATCTGCCATGTATCTAGAATTCAGTGTATGGAAATGTTGCACTATTCTTCCATGTCGCAAACTCTCAGTATATGGTCAGTTGGACTCATCTGCAATGTAGCTGGCTCTCAGTATATGGACACGTTGGACTTATCTGCCATGTAGCTAGCATTCTATATATGGAAATGATTCACTACTCTGCCATGTAGCTAGCTATCTGCATATGGATATGTTGGACTCATCTGCCATGTAGGTTGCTATCTGTGCATGGTTATGTTAGACTGATGTGCCATGTAGGTAGCTCTCTGTATATAAGTATATTGGACTTGTCTGTCATGTAGGTAGATGTCAGTATATGGACATGTTGGACTCATCAGCTCTCTCTATGAATATGTTTGACTCATCTGTCTTGTATCTTGCCCTCTAAAGATACACATGTTGGACTCATCTGCCATGTAGCTAACTCTCAGTATATGGACATGTTGGACTCATCTGCCAGGCAAATAGTACTATGTATATGGAAATGATACACTACTCTGCCATGTATATGGTCTGTATATGGTCATTTTGGACTAGTCTGACATGTAGCTAGTTCTCTGTGCATAGATATGCTGGACTGATCTGCCATGTAGTTAGTGCTCTGTATATGCATATATGGGACTTGTCTGCCATGTATCTAGCTTTTTGTATATGGACATTTTGGACTCGTCTGCCATGTAGCCAGCTCTTTCTGTATGAACATGTTGGACTCATCTGCCTTGTAGCTATCCCTCTAAACATACACGTGTTGGACAAATCAGTCATGTAGCTAACTCTCAGTACATGGACATGTAGAACTCATCTGCCATGTACTTAGTAATCTGCATATGAACATATTGGACTTGTCTACCAAGTAGCTAGCTCTCTGTATATGGACATGTTGGACTCATCAGACATGTAGCCAGATCTCTCTGTATGAACATGTTGGACTCATCTGCCTTGAAACTAGACCTCTATATATACACATCTTGGACACATCTGCTATGTAACTAACTGTCAGTATATGGACATGTTGGACTCATCTTCCATATAGCTAGTACTCTATATATGAACATGTTGGACTACTCTGCCATATACCTAGCTCTCTGTATATGGACATTTTGGACTTGTCTGCCATGTAGCCAGCTCTCTCTGTATGAACGTGTTGGACTCATATACCTTGTAGCTAGTCCTCTATATGTACACATGTTAGACTAATCTGCCAATTTGCTAACTCTCTGTATATGGACATGTTGCACTCATCAGCCATGTAGCCACCTCTCTCTGTATGAACATGTTGGACTCATCTGCCTTGTAGCTAGTCTTCTATATATACATATGTTGGACTCATCTGCCATGTAGCTAACTCTCAGGATATGGGCATGTTAGAGTCATCTGACATGTAGCTAGTACTGTGTATATGGACTTGTTGGACTACTCTGTCATGTAGCTATCTCTCATTATATGGACATGTTGGATTCATCTACCATGGAGCTGGCTCTCAGTATATGCACACGTTGTACTAATCTGCCATGTAGCTAGAACTCTGTATATGGAAATGTACACTACTCTGCCATGTAGCTAGATATCTTTATATGGACATTTTGGACTCGTCTGCCATGTATCTTGCTCTATGTGCATGGATATGTTGAACAGATCTGCCATGTCCGTTGCTCTCTGTATAAGAACATATTGGACTGGTCTGCCATGTAGGAAAATCTCAGTATATGGACATGTTGGACTCATCAGCCATGTAGCTAGCTCTCTCTGTATGAATATGTTCAACTCATCTGCCTTGTAGCTAGTCCTCTAAATATACACATGTTGGACTCAACTTTGATGTAGCTAAATCTCAGTATATGGACATGTTGGTCTCATTTGCCATGTAGCTAGTATTCTGTATATGGAAATGTTGCAATACTGTGCCATGTAGCTAGTACTCTGTATATGAACATGTTGGACTACTCTGTCATATACCTAGCTCTCTGCATATGGACATTTTGTATTCGTCTACCATGTAGCCAACTCTGTCTGTATGAACATGTTGGACTCATCTGCCTTGTAGCTAATCCTCTATATATACACATGTTGGATTCATCTGCCATGTAGCTAAGTCTCAGTATATTGACATGTTGGGCTGTTCTGCCATGTAGCTAATACTGTATACATGGACATGTTGGACTACTCTGCCATGTAGATAGCTCTCAGTATATGGACATGTTGGACTCATCTGCCATATAGCTAGCTCTCAGTATATGGACACGTGAGACTCATGTCCCATGAAGCTGGCTTCCAGTATATGCACACTCTGGACTCATCGGTCATGTATCTAGAATTCTGTATATGGAAATGTTGCACTGCTCTGCCATGTTGCTAGCTATCTATATATAAACATTTTGGACTCGTCTGCAATGTAGCTATATCTCTGTGGATGGATATATTGAACTGATATGCCATGTAGGTAGCTCTTTGAATGGACTTGTTGGATTCATCAGCCATGTAGCCAGCTCTCTCTGAATGAATATGTTCAACTCATCTGCCTTGTAGCTGCCCTCAAAATATACACATGTTGGACTCTTCTGCCGTGTTGCTAACTCTCAGTATATGGACATGTTGGACTCATCTGACATGTAGCCAGTACTCTGTGTATGGAAATATTGCACTACACTGTCATGCAGGTAGTTCACTGCATATAGACATTATGGATTCATCTGCCATGTAGCTAGCTTTCTGTGGATGGATATGTTAGACTGATCTGCCATATAGGTTGTTGTTGTTGTCAGGTGCCATCGAGTCGGAACCGACTCATAGCAACCCCATGCACAGCAGAACGAAACAATACTCGATCCTGGGCCAACCTCA
>NW_006408926.1:1301859-1304660 GCF_000296735.1 Chrysochloris asiatica
GAGTGTTGATAGTTGATCCAAGAAGAATGAAGTCCTTGACAACTTCAATGTAGATAGCTATCTGTATATGAACATATTGGACTTGTCTGTCATGTAGGCAGCTGTCAGTATATGGACATGTTGGATTCAGCAGCTCTCTCTCTATAAATAGGTTTGGCTCATCTGCCTTGTAGCTACCTCTCAGTATATGGAAACATTGCACTCATCTGCCATGTAGCTAGAACTCTGTATATGGAAAGAATGCATTACTCTGCCATGTAGCTAGCTCTCTATATAGAGATATTTTTGACTAGTCGACATTTAGCTAGCTCTCTGTGCATAGATATGCTGGACTGATCTGCCATGTAGGTAGTTCTCTGTATATGAACATATGTGACTTTTCTGCCATGTAGCTAGCTCTTTGTATATGGACATTTTGTACTCATCAGCCATGAAGCTATCTATCTGTGTATGGACATGTTGGACTCATCTGCCTTGTAGCTAGTCCTCTCTATATATACACATGTTGGACTCATCTGCCATGTAGCTAACTCTCAGTATATGGACATGTTGGATTCATCTGCCATGTAGCTAGTACTCTGTATATAGACATGTTGGACTACTCTGCCATGTAGCTAACTCTCAGTCTATGGACACATTGTTCTCATCTGCCAAGTAGCTTTAGCTCTGTATATGGAAATGTTGCACTACTCTGCCGTGTAGATAGCTCTCTGTATATGGACATTTTGGACTTGTCTGCCACGTTGTTTGATCTGTGTGCATGGTTCTTCTAGACTGATCTGCCATGTAGGTAGATCTCTGCATATGAACATATTAGACTTGTCTTCCAAGTAGCTCTGGTAGCATAGTGGTTACAAATCGGGCTGCAAACCTTAAGGTCAGCGGTTCAAAACTACCAGCTGCTCCGTGGGAGAAAGATGAGGCTTTCTATTCCCGTAAAGATTTACACCCTCGGAAACCCTATACAGGATCGCTATGGGTCGGAACCGACTCGATGGCACATAACAACAGCAACAACAACCAAGTAGCTAGCTCTCTGTATATGGACATGTTGGACTACTCTGCCATGTAGCTAGCTGTCAGTATATGGAAATTTTGGACTCATCTGCCATGTAGCTAGCCATCTGTGCATTGATAAGTGGGACTGATCTGCCATGTAGGTAGTTCTCTCTATATGAACATATTGGTCTTGTCTGCCATGTCTCTCTGTATATGGACATGTTGGAATCATCAGTAATGTAGCCAGCACTCTCTGTATGAACATGTTGGACTCATCTGCCTTGTATCTAGTCCTCTATATATACACATGTTGGACTCATCTGACATGTAGCAAACTCTCAGTATATGGACATGTTGGACTCATCTTCCATGTAGCTAGTACTCTGTATATGGACATGTTGGACTACTCTGCCATATAGCTAGCTCTCTTTATACAGACATTTTGGACTCATCTGCCATGTAGCCAGCTCTCTCTGTAAGAACATGTTGGACTCATCTGCTTTGTAGCTAGTCCTCTATAAATACACATGTTGGACTTACCTGCCATTTAGCTAACTCTCAGTATATGGACATGTTGGTGTCATCTGCCATGTACCTAGCTCTCTGTATATGGACATGTTGGACTCATCAGCCATGTAGCTAGTACTCTGTATACGGAAATGTTGAACTACTCTGCCATGTAGCTAACTCTCAGTATATGGACACGTTGGACTAATCTGCCATGTAGCTAGAACTCAGTATATGGAAGTTTTGCACTACTCTGTTATGTAGCTAGCTCTATGTATATGGACAATTTCGACTCATTTGCCATGTAGCTAGTTTTCTGTGCATAGAAAAGTTGAACTGATCTGCCATGTAGGTAAGTCTCTGTATATGAACATATGGGACTTCTCTGCCATGTAGCTAGCTCTCTGTATATGGACATGTTGGATCCATCAACCATGTAGCCAGCTTTTTCTGTATAAACATGTTGGATTCATCTGCCTTGTAGCTAACCCTCTTAACATACACATGTTAGACTCATCTGTCATGTAGCTAACTCTCATTATATGGCAACGTTGTATTCGTCTGCCACGTAGCTAGTAATCTGTATATGCATATGTTGGACAACTCTTCCATGGAGTTAGCTCTCAGGATATGGAGACAATGGTCTCATCTGCCATATAGCTAGTGCTCTATATATGGAAATGTTGTAGCACTCCGGCATGTAGCTAGCTATCTGTATATTGTCATTAGGGCTCTCAGTATATGGACACGTAAGACTCATCTGCTATATAGCTGGCTCTCAGCACATGCACACATTGGACTCATTTGCCATGTAGCTGGAACTCTGTATATACAAATGTAGCACTACTCTCCCATGTAGCTAACTATCTGTATAAGGACATTTTGGACTAGTCTGCCATGTAGCCAGCTCTCTGTGTATAGATATGCTGGACTGATCTGCCATGTAGGTAGCTCTCTGTATATGAACATATTGGACTTGTCTGCCATGCAGCTAGTGCTCTGTATATGGACATGTTGGACTCAGCAGCCATGTAGCCAGCTCTCTCTGTATGAACATGTTGGACTCATTTGCCTTGTACTAATCATATATATATATATATATTTGTTGTTGTTGTTGTTGTTAAGTGACGTCGAGTTGGTTTAGACCCATTGCGACCCTGAATAGTGTTTCCGAGGCTGTACATCTTTACGGGAGCAGATCGCCTCATCTTTCTCCCGTGGAGCAGCTGGTAGTTTCGAACTGCTGACCTTCCAGTTCACAGCCTGATTCGTAACCACTACGCTACCAGATATAT
>NW_006408926.1:1304760-1335769 GCF_000296735.1 Chrysochloris asiatica
GCTGACCTTCCAGTTCACAGCCTGATTCGTAACCACTACGCTACCAGATATATATATATATATATATACATATTGGACTCATCTGCCATGTAGATAACTCTCAGTATATGAACATATTGGACATGTCTGCCATGTAACTAGTACTCTGTATATGGACATGATGGAGTACTCTGCCATGGAGCAAGCTCTCAGTATATTGACACATTGAAATCATCTGCCGTGAAGCTTCTTCTCAGTATGTGGACACATAGGGCTCATCTGATATATAGCTAGAACACTGTATATGGAAATGATGCACTACTCTGCCACGTAGTTAGCTATCTGTATATGGACATTTAGGACACGTCTGCCATATACCTAGCTCTCTGTGCATGGATATTTGTAGTAATGTGCCATGTAGGTAGCTCTCTGTATATGAACATATTGGACTTTTCTGCCAAGTAGGTAGCTCTCAGTATTTGGACATGTTGGACTCATCATCCATGTAGCCAGTTCTCTCTGTATGAATATGTTCGACTCATCTGCCTTGTAGCTAGCCTTCTAAATATTCACATGTTGGACTCATCTGACATGTAGCTAATACTCTGTATATGGACATGTTGGACTACTCTGCCATGAAGCTAGCTCTCAGTATGGACATGTTGGACTCATCTGCTATCGGGGTCTGAGACCGCCTCAGACCCCTGCGTGGGTTACTTGAAGGAGAGGGGAGGATTAATTAATCAGATAAGGATCAACAGTCTGATGGCCAGTGCTAAAGTTTATTGTAGCAATGTGGTTTATATAGTACTTTTAGCACTAGGTCCTAATTATTCTGCCTAGTTACAAGTTTTCCATAGTAACAAGGAATAAGTCTACCAACCAGGATATGATTACATAAGTATAAGCAATGTTATAGCAACACAAAATCACGTGGTTTTAGCTCAATTTAGGTTCCCTTTCCCCAGGATTGTCCTAGTTACAATTACCAATGAGTTTCGATCACTGACATCACCTTAACCAGGTGAAACTTGTCTTCAGGCCAATCATAAGAGCATGAGGACCATCTCAACCTTCACCATTAGATGGCACCAGTGCTGGCTCCTGACAATCTGCCATGTAGTTAGTACTCTGTATATGGACATATTGGACTACTCTGCCATGTAGCTAGCGCTCAGTATATGGACACGTTGAAATCATTTGACATGTAGCGGTATATGGAAATGTTGCACTACCCTGCGATGTAGCTAGCTCTCTGTATATGGACATTTTGGACTTGTCTGCCATATAGCTAGCTCTCTGTGCATAGATATGCTCGACTGATCAACCATGTAGGTAGCTCTCTGTATATGAACATATGGGACTTGTCTGCCATGTAGCTAGCTCTTTGTATATGGACATGTTGTACTCATCAGCCATGTAGCCATCTATCTGTGTATGAACATGTTGGGCTCATCTGCCTTGTAGCTATCCCTCTAAACATACACATGTTGGACTAATCTGTCATGTAGCTAACTCTCAGTACATGGACACGTTGGACTTATCTGACAAGTAGCTAGAACTCTGTATATGAAAATTTTGCACTACACTCCCATGTAGCTAGCTATCTGTATATGGACATTTTGGACTTGTCTGCCATGTACCTAGCTCTCTGTCCATGGATATGTTGAACTAAACTGCCATGTTGGTAGCTCTCTTTATATGAACATATTGGATCTCACTCTCCATGAGTATGTTACACTCATCTGACTTGTAGCTATCTCTCCAAATATACACATGTTGAACTCATCTGCCATGTAGTTAGTACTCTGTGTATGGAAATGTTGCACAACACTGTCATGTAGCTTGCTCTCTGCATATGGACATTTTGGACTTGTCTGCCATGTAGCTAGCTCTCTGGGCATGGATATCTTGTACTGATACTCCATGTAGGTAGCTCTCAGCATATGAACATATTGGACTTGTCTGTCATGTAGCTAGCTGTTAGTATATGACATGTTGGACTCCAGCTCTCTCTGTATGAATATGATCGACCCATCTGCCTTGTAGCTAGCTCTCTGAATATACACATGTTGGACTCATCTGCCATGTAGCTAACTCTCAGTATATGGACATGTTGGACTCATCTGCCTTGTAGCTAGTACTCTGTATTTGGACATGTTGGATTACTCTGCCATGTACCTAGCTCTCAGTATATGGACACTTTGTACTCTTGTCCCATGTAGCTAGAACTATGTATGTAGAAATGATACATGACTCTACCATGTAGCTATCTCTCTGTATATTGACATTTTGGACTCATCTGATTTGTAGCTAGCTCTCTGTGCATGGAGGTGTTGAACTGATCTACCATGTAGGTAGCTCTCTGTATATGAACATATTGGACTTGTCTGCCATGAATCTATCTCTCCGTATATGTACATGTTGGACTCATCAGCCCTGTAGCCAGCTCTCTCTGTAAGAAAATGTTGTACTCATCTGCCTTGTTGCAAACCCTCTAAACATACACATGTTTGACTCATATCTCATGTAACTCACTCTCAATATATGGACATGTTGGATCCATATGCCATGTAACTAGTACTCTGTACATGTTGGACTACTCTACCATGTAGCTACCTGTCATTATATGGAGACATTGGATTAATCTGCCATGAAGTTAGAAATCTGTATATGGAAATGTTGCACTATTCTGTTATGTAACTTCATCTCTGTATATGGACATTTTGGACTCGTCTGCCTTGCAGCTAGCTCTCTGTGCATGGAAATGTTGAACTGAACTGCCATGTAGGTAGCTCTCTGTATAAGAACATATTGGATTTGTCTGCCATATAGCAAGTTCACTGTATATGGACATGTTGGACTCATCAGCCATGTAGCCAACTCTCTCTGTATGAATATGATCGACTCGTCTTCCTTGTAGCTAGTCCTCTAAATATACACATGTTGGACTCATCTGCCATGTAGTTAACTCTCAGTATATGGACATGTTGGACTGATCTGCCATGTAGCTAGTCCTCTGTATATGGACATGTTGGATTACTCTGCCATGTAGCTAGCTCTCAGTATATGGACACTTTGGATTCATCTGCCATGTAGCTAGAACTCTGCATATGGAAATGTTGCACTACTCTGACATGTGGCTAGCTCTCTGTATATGGACATTTTGGACTCGTCAGCCATGTAACTAGCTCTCTGTGCATGGATACGTTGGACTGATCTACTATTTAGGTATCTCCCTGTATATGAACATATGCGACTTGTCTGCCATGTAGCTAGCTCTCTGTAAATGAACATGTTGCACTCATCAGTCATGTAGCCAGCTATCTGTATGAACATGTTGGACTCATCTGCCTTGTACCTAGTCTTCTGTATATACATATGTTGGACTCATCTGCCATGTAGCTAACTCTCAGGATATGGACATGTTGGAGTCATCTGCCATGTAGTTAGTAATCTGTATATGGACATGTTGGACTACTCTGCCATTTAGCTATCTCTCCTTACATGGACACGTTGGACTCATCTACCATGGAGCTGGCCTTCAGTATATGCACACGTTGGACTAATCTGCCATGAAGCTAGAACTCTGTATATGGAAATGTTACACTACTCTGCCATGTAGCTACCTATCCATATATGGACATTTTGGACTCGTCTGGTATCTAGCTCTATGTGCATGGATATGTTAGACAGATCTGCCATGTAGGTAGCTCTCTGTATATGAACAGATTGAATTTGTCTGCCATGTAGTTAGTTCTCAGTATATGGACTTGTTGGACTCATCAGCCATGTAGCCAGCTCTCTCTGTAGGAATATGTTTGACTTATCTGCCTTGTAGCTAATCCTCCAAATATACACATGTTGGACTCTTAGGCCATGTAGCTAACTCTCAGTATATTGACATTTTGGACTCATCTTCCATGTAGCTAGTACTCTGTATATAGAAATGTTGCACTACTCTGTCATGTAGGTAGGTCGCTGAATATGGACATTTTGGACTCATCTGCCATGTAGCTAGAACTCTGTATGTGGATATGTTGCACTACTCTGCCATGTAGTTGGCGCTCTATATATATGTTGGACTCATCTGACATATAGCTAACTCTCAGTATATGGACATGTTTGACTCATCTGCCATGTAGCTAGTACTCTGTCTATGGACAGGTTGGACTACTCTACCATGTAGCTAACTCTCAGTATATGGACATGTTGGACTACTCTGCCATGTAACTAGAACTCTGTATGTGGATATGGTGAACTACTCTACCATGTAGATGGCTCTCTGTATGTGGACATTTTGGAGATTTCTGCTATGTAACTAGCTCTCTGTGCATGTATATGTTGGACTGTTCTACCATGTAGGTAGCTCTCTGTATATGAACATATTGGACTTGTCTCCCATGTAGCTAGCTCTCTGCATGAACATGTTGGACTAATATGTCATGTAGCTGGCTCCCAGTATTTGTACACATTGGACTCATCTTCATGTAGCTAGAACTCTGTATATGGAAATGTTGCACTACTCTGCCATGTAGCTAGCTATCTGTATATGGATAGTTTGGACTCATCTGCATTGTAGCTAACTCTCTGTGCATGGATATGTTGGACTGATCTTCCATGTAGCTAGCTCTTTATATATGAATATATTGGACTTGTCTTCCATTTAGGTAGCTCTCAGTATATGGACATGTTGGACTCATAGGCCATGTAATCACCTCTCTCTGTATGAATATGGTCGACTCATCTCGTTTGTAGCTATGCCATTAAATATACACATGTTGGACTCATCTGCCATGTAGCTAACTCTCAGTATATGGACATTTTGGACTCATCTGCCATGTATCTAGTACTCTGTATACGGAAATGTTCCACTACTCTGTCATGAATCTTTCTCTATGCATTTGGACATTTTGGACTCGTCTGCCATGTCCCTAGCTCTCTGTGAATTGATATCTTGGACTAATCTGCCATGTATGTAGCTCTCTGTATATGAACATATGGGACTTGTCTGACATGTAGCTAGCTCTCTGTATATGGACATTTTGGACTCATCTTCCATGTAGCCACCTCTCTCTTTATGAACATGTTGGACTTACCTGCCTTGTAGCTAGTCCTCTATATATACACATGTTGGACTAACCTGCCATGTAGCTAACTTTCCGTATATGGACTCATCTTCCATGTAGCTAGTACTCTGTGTATGGGCATGTTGGACTACTCTGCCAGGTAGCTTGCTGTCAGTATATGGACATGTTGAACTCATCTACCATGTATCTAGAACTCTGTATATGGAATGTTGCACTACTCTTCCATGTCGCTAACTCTCAGTATATGGTCAGTTGGACTCATCTGCCATGTAGCTGGCTCTCAGTATATGGACACTTTGGACTCATCTGCCATGTAGCTAGAATTCTATATATGGAAATGATTCACTACTCTCCCATGTGCTTGCTATCTGCATATGGACATTTTGGACTCGTCTGCCATGTAGGTATCTATCTGTGCATGGATATGTTTGAGTGAAATGCCATGTAGGTATCTCTCTGTGTATAAACATATTGGGCTTGTCTGTCATGTAGGTAGCTGTAAGTATATGGATATGTAGGACTCATCAGTTCTCTCTGTATGAATATGTTTGACTCATCTGTCTTGTAGCTTTCCCTCTAAAGATACATATGTTGGACTCATCTGCCATGTAGCTAATTCTCAGTATATGGAAATGCTGGACTCATTTGCCAGGCAAATAGTACTATGTATAGCACTACTCTGCCATGTAACTAACTCTCTGTATATGGACATTTTTGGACTAATTTGCCATGTAGCTAGATCTCTATGCATAGATATGCTGGAATGATCTGCCATTTAGGTAGCTCTCTGTATATGGACATGTTGGACTAATCTGCCATATACTTACCTTTCTGTATATAGACATTTTGGACTCGTCTGCCATGTAGCCAGCTCTCTCTGTATGAATGTGTTAGACTAATATGCCTTGTAGCTAGTCATCTATATATACATGTGTTGGACTACTCTGCCAATTAGCTAACTCTCAGTATATGGACATGTTGGACTCATCTGCCATGTACCTAGCTCTCTGTATGTGGACATGTTGCACTCATCAGCCATGTAGCCAGCTCTCTCTGTATGAACATGTTGGACTCATCTGCCTTGTAGCTAACCCTCTAAATATATACATGTTTGATTCATCTCTAATGTAGCTAACTCTCAGTATATGGACATGTTGTATTCATCTGCCATGTAGCTAGTACTCTGCATAGGCACATGTTGGACTACTCTGCCATGTAGCTAGCTCTCAGTATATGGAGACGAGGTTCTCATCTGACGTTTAGCTAGAGCTCTACATATGGAAATTTTGCACTACTCTGCCATGTAGTTAGCTATCTGTATATGGACATTTTGGACTCGTCTGTCATGTAGCTAGCTCTATGCATGGATATCTTGGACTGATCTGCCATATAGGTAGCTCTCTGCATATGAATATATTGGACTTCTCTACCAAGTAGCTAGCTCTCAGTATATGGACATGCTGGGCTCATCAGCCATGTAGCCAGCTCTATGTATGAATATGTTCGACTCATCTTTCTTGTAGTTAGCCTTCTAAATATACACATGTTGGACTCATCTGCCATGTAGCTAGTTCTCTGTATATGGTCATGTTGGATTACTCTGCCATGTAGCTAGCTCTCAGTATATGGACATGTTGGACTCATCTGCCATGTAGTAGAACTCTGTATGTAGAAATGTTGCACTATTCTACCATGTAGCTAGCTTTCACTATATGGTCACATGCTTCTCATCTGCCATGTAGCTAGAGCTCTGTACATGGAAAGGTTGCCCTACTCTGCCATGTAGCTAGCTCTCTGTGCATGGATATCATGGACTGATCTGCCATGTAGGTAGCTCTTTGCATATAAACATATTGGACTTGTTTGCCATGTAGCTAAGTCTTAGTATATGGACATGTTGGAGTCATCTGTCTTGTAGCTAGAGCTCTGTATTTGGAAATGTTGCACTACTCTACCATGCAGCTAACTCTCTGTATATGGACATTTAGGACTCGTCTGCCATGTAGCTAGCTCTCTGTGCATGGATATCTTGGACTGATGTGCCATGTAGCTAGCTCTCTGTATATGAACATATGGAAGTGTCTGTTATGTTGCTAGCTCACTGTATATGGTCATGTTGGACACATCAACCTTGTAGCCAGCTCTCGCTGTATGAACATGTGGGACTCATCTGCCTTGTAGCTAATTCACTATATATACACATTTTGGATTCATCTGCCATGTAGCTAGCACTCTGCATATGGACATTTTGGACTTGTCTGCTGTGTAGCTAGAACTATGTTTATGGAAATGTTGCTCTATTCCGACATGTAGCTAGCTCTCTGTATATGGACATTTAGGACTTGTCTGCCATGTAGCTAGCTCTCTGTTCATGGATATCTTGGACTGATCTACCATGTAGGTAGCTTTCTGCATATGAACATATTGGATTTGTCTACCAAGTAGCTAGCTCTCACTATATGGACATGTCGGACTCATCAGCCATGTAGCCAGCTCTCTCTGTATGAATATGTTCGACTCATCTGCCTTGTAGCTAGCACTCTAAATATACACATGTTGGACTCATCTGTCATGTAGCTAACTCTCAGTATATGGACATGTTGGACTGATCCACCATGTAGCTAGTACTCCGTATATTTATATGCCAGATTACTCTGCCATGTAGCTAGCTCTCAGAATATGGACACATTGGACTCATCTCCCATGTAGCTGTCTCTTAGTATATGCACACATTGGATGCATCTGCCATGTGGCTAGATATCTGTATATGGATATGTTGCACTACTCTGACAAGTAGGTAGCTATCTGTATATGGACATTTTGGACTCGTCTGTCATGTAGTTAGCTCTCTGTGCATGGATATGATGGACTGATCTTCCATGTAGGTAGCTCTCTGTATATGAGCATATTGTACTTGTCTACCATGTAGCTATCTCTCAGTATATGCACACATTGGACTCATCTGCAATGTAGCTAGAGCTCTGTATATAGAAACGTTGCACTACTCTGCCACGTAGCTAGCTCTCTGTACATGGACATGTTGAACTCATCAGCCATTTAGCCAGTTCACTCTGTATGAACATGTTCAACTCTTCTGCCTTGTAGCTAGTCCTCTATATATGCACTCATTGGACTCATCTGCAATGTAGCTAACTCTCAGTATATGGACATGTTGGACTCATCTGTCCTGTATCTAGAACTCTGTATATGGAAATGTTGCACTACTCTGTCATGTAGCTAGCTATCTGTATATGGATATTTTGGACTGATCTGTCATATAGCTAGCTCTCTGTGCATGGATATGTTGGACTGATATTCCATGTAGTTCTCTATATATGAACATATTGGACTGTCTGCCATTTAGGTAGCTCTCAGTATATGGACATGATGCACTCATCAGCCATCTAGCCAGTTCTCTCTGTATGAATATGTTCTACTCATCTGCTTTGTAGCTAGTTCACTAAATATACTATGTGGGACTCATCCTCCATGTAGCTAGTACTCTGTATATGGAAATGTTGCACTACTCTGCCATGTAGCTAGCTATCTGTATATGGATAGTTTGGACTCTTCTGCCATGCCCCTAGGTCTCTGTGCATTGATATCTTGGACTGATCTGCCATGTAGGTAGCTCTCTGCATATGAACATATTGGGCTTTTTTGCCATGTAGCTAGCTCTCAGTATATGGACATGTTGGACTCATAGGCCATGTAATCACCTCTCTCTGTATGAATATGGTCGACTCATCTCGTTTGTAGCTATGCCATTAAATATACACATGTTGGACTCATCTGCCATGTAGCTAACTCTCAGTATATGGACATTTTGGACTCGTCTGCCATCTAGCTAGCTCTCTCTGCATGGACATGTTGGACTCGTCTTCCATGAATCTAGCTTTCTGTGCATGGATATGTTGGACTGTTCTGCCATGTAGGTAGCTTCCTGTATATGAACATATTGGACGTGTCTGCAATGTAGCTCGTTCTCTGTATATGGACATGTTGGGTTCATCAGCCATGTAGCCAGCTCTCTTTGTATGATCATGTCGGACTCATTTGCCTTGTAGCTCTTTCTCTATATATACACATGTTGGACTCATCTGCCATAGAGCGAGTACTCTGTATATGCACATATTAGACTATTCTGCCATGTAGCTAGCTCTCATTCTATGGACACATTGGAGTAATCTGCCATGTAGGTTCAACTCTGTATATGGAAATGTTGTACTACTCTGCCATGTAGCTTGCTCTCTAAACATGGATATTTTGGACTCGTCTGCCATGTAGCTGTATTTCTGTAATTGGATATGTTGTACTGTTCTGCCATGTAGGTAGCTCTCTCTATATGAACCTATTGGACTTGTCTGCCATGTAGCTAGTTCTCAGTATATCGACATGTTGGACTCATCAGCCGGGTAGCCAGCTTTCTGTGTATGAACATGTTGGACTCATCTGCCCTGTAGGTCGTACTCTGTATATACACAAGTTGGACTCATCTGGCATGTAGCTTACTCTCAGTATATGGACATATTGGACTCATCTGCCATGTAGTTAGTACTCAGTATATGGACATGTTGGACTACTCTGCCATGTAGCTAACTCTCAGTATATGGACATGTTGGACTCAACTGCCATGAAGCTCAAACTCTGTATATGGACATGTTGCACTACTCTGCCATGTGGCTAGCTCTCCGTATATGGACATTTTAGACTCATCTGCCATGTAGTTAGATCTCTGTGCATGAATATGTTGGACTGTTCTGCCATGTAGGTAGCTCTCTGTATATGAACATATTGGACTTGCAGCTAGTTCTCAGTATATTGACATGTTGGACTCATCAGCCGGGTAGCCAGCTTTCTGTGTATGAACATGTTGGACTCATCTACCCTGTAGGTCGTACTCTGTATATACACAAGTTGGACTCATCTGGCATGTAGCTTACTCTCAGTATATGGACATATTGGACTCATCTGCCATGTAGTTAGTACTCAGTATATGGACATGTTGGACTACTCTGCCATGTAGCTAACTCTCAGTATATGGACATGTTGGACTCAACTGCCATGAAGCTCAAACTCTGTATATGGACATGTTGCACTACTCTGCCATGTGGCTAGCTCTCCGTATATGGACATTTTAGACTCATCTGCCATGTAGTTAGATCTCTGTGCATGAATATGTTGGACTGTTCTGCCATGTAGGTAGCTCTCTGTATATGAACATATTGGACATGCAGCTAGTTCTCAGTATATCAACATGTTGGACTCATCAGCCATGTAGCCAGCTCTCTGTGTATGAACATGTTGGACTCATCTACCTTGTAGCTCGCCCTCTAAATATACACATGTTGGACTCATGTGTCATGTAGCTGTCAGCATATGGACATACTCGACTGATCTACCATGTAGCTCGTACTCTGTATATGGACATGTTGGACTTCGCTGCTATGTAGCTAGTTCTCAGTATATGGAAACATTGGACTCATCTGCCATATAGCTAGAACTCTCCATATGGAAATGTTGTAGTACCCTGCCATGTAGCTATCTTTCTGTATATGGACATTTTGGGCTCATCTGCCATGTAGCTAGCTCTCTGTACATGGATATGTTGGACTACTCTGCCATGTAGCTAGCTCTCATTATATGGACATGTTGGACTACTCTGCCATGTAGCTAGAACTCTGTATATAGAAATGTTGCACTACTCTGCCATGAAGTTAGCTCTATGTGTATGGATATTTTGGACAGATCTGCCATGTAGGTAGCTTTTTGTATATGAACATATTGGAACTGTCTTCCATTTAGCTAGCTCTCTGTTTTTGGCATATTGGACTCATCAGTCATGTAGCCAGATCTCTGTATGAACACGTTGGACTCATCACCTTGTAGCTAGTTCTCTATGTATACACTTTTGGATGCATGTGTCATGTAGCTAACTCTCAGCATATGGACATATTGGACTCATCTGCCATGTACCTAGAACTCTGTATATGTAAATTTTGCACTACCCTGCCATCTAACTAGCTCTCTGTATATAGGCATTTTGGATTCGTCTTCCATGTAGCTAGCTCTCTGTGCATGGAGATGTTGGACTGATCTGCCATGTTGGTAACTCTCTGTATATGAACATATTGGACTTGTCTGCCATGTAGCTAGCTCTTTGTACATGGACAAGTTGGACTCATCAGCCATGTAGCCAGCTCTCTGTATGAACATGTTGGACTCATCTGATTTGTAGCTAGTCCTCTATATATACACATGTTGGATTCCTATGCCTTGCAGCTAACTCTCATTATATGGACATGTTGCACTCATATGCCATGAAGCTAGCTCTCAGTATATGGACATGTGGGACTCATCTGCCATGTAGCTTGAGATCTGAATATAGAAATGTTGCACTACACTGCAATGTAGCAAGCTCTCTTTATATGAACATATTGACCTTCTCTGCCATGCAGATAGCTCTTTGTTTGGACATGTTGGACTCATTTGCTTGTAGCTAGTCCTCTATATATACACATGTTGTTTCATCTGAAATGTAGCTAAGTCTCAGGTTATGGACATGTTGGACTTATCTACCATGTAACTATTACTCTGTGTATGGACATGTTAGAATACTCTACCATGTACCTAGCTCTCAGTATATGGACACGTTGGACTCATCTGCCAAGTAGTTAGAACACTGTATATGGAAATATTGCACTAACCTTTCATGTATCTAGCTCTCTTTATATGGACATTTTGGACTCATCTGACATGTTGCTAGCTCTCTGCACATGGATATGTTGGACTGATCTGCCATGTAGCTAGTACTCTGTATATGGACTTATTGGACTTCTCTGCCATGTAGCTAGCTCTCAGTATATGGACACGTTTGTCTTGTCTGCCATGTAGCTAGCTCACTGTATATGGACATGTTGAACTCATCAGCCATGTAGCCAACTCTCTGTGTATGAACATGTTAGAGTCATCTGCCTTGTAGCTAACCCTCTAAACATACACATGTTGGACTCATCTGTCATGTAGCTAACTCAAGTATATGGACATGTTGATTCATCTGCCATGTAGCTAGTACTCTGCATATGGACATGTTTGACTACTCTGCCATGTAGCTAACTCTCAGTATATGGACATATTTGACTCATCTGCCATGTAGCTACAACCCTGTTTTTGTTAATGTTGCACTATTCTGCCATATAGCTAGCTCTCTGTATATGGACATTTTGGACTCATGTACCATGTACCTAGCTCTCTGCTTGGATATGTTGGAGTCTGCAATGAACATATTGAACTTGTCTGCAATGTAGATGGTTCTCACAATATGGACATGATGGACTCATCAGACATATAGCCAGCTCTCTGCGTATGAACATGTAGTACTCCTCTGCCTTGTAGCTAGCCCTCTAAATATAACCATGTTGGATCATCTTACATATATATAACACTCAGTATATGGACTCATCTGACATGTATCTAGTACTCTGTATATGGACATGTTGGACTCATCTGCCATGTAGCTAGAACTCTGTATATGGGAATGTTGCACTACTCTGCCATGTATCTAGTACACTGTATGTGGACATGTTGTACTACACTGCCATAGAGTTAGCTCTCTGTACATGGATTTGTTGGACTGATCTGACATGTAGGTTTTTGTTGTTGTTATGTGCCATCGAGTCGGTTCCGACCCATAGCGACCCTGTATAGGGTTTCCGAGGGTATAAATCTTTACGGGAGTAGAATGCCTCATCTTTCTCCCGCGGAGCAGCTGGTAGTTTCGAAATACTGACCTTAAGGTTCGCAGCCCGATTCGTAACCACTACGCTACCATAGGTAGCTCTCTGTATATGAAGATATTGGTCTTGTCTGCCATATAGCTAGCTCTCAGTATGTGGACATGATTAACTCATCAGCCATGTAGCTAGTTCTATGCATATGGACATGTTGGCGTACTCTGCTATGTATCTAGCTCTCATAAATGGACACGTTGGACTACTCTGCCATGTAGCTACAACTCTGTATATGGAAATGTTGTACTACTCTGCCATGTAGCTAGCTCTCTGTATATGGACATTTTATACTTGTCTGCCATGTAGCTAGCTCTCTGTACAGGGATATGTTGGACTGATCTGACATGTAGGTGCTCTCTGTGTATGAAGATATTGGACTTGTCTGCCATGTAGCTAGCTCTCAGTATATGGACATGATGGACTCATCTGCCATGTAGCTAGTACTACGCATATGGACATGTTGGAGTACTCTGCTATGTATTTAGCTCTCATAAATGGACACGTTGGACTACTCTGTCATGTAGCTAGAAGTCTGTATATGGAAATGTTGGACTACTCTGCCATGTAGCTAACTCTCTGTATATGGACATGTGGGACTCGTCTGCCAAGTAGCTAACTCTATGTGCATGGATATTTTGGATGGATCTGCCATGTAGGTAGTTCTCTGTATATTACCATATTAGACTTCTCTGCTGTGTAGCTAGCTCTCTTTATATGGACTTGTTAGACTCATCAGCCATGTAGTCAGCGCACTCGGTATGAAAATGTTGGTTTGAACAGCTATGTGTCAAGTCCTCTATATATACATATGTTGGACTCATCGGCCATGTAGATAACTCTCAGTATATGGACATGTTGGACTCAACCACTGTGTAGCTAACTCTCAGTATATGAACATATTGGACTCAACTGCCATGGAGCTAACTTTCAGTATATGGACATGTTGGATTCATCTGGCTTGTAGCTAGTACTCTGTATATGGACATGTTGGACTGCTCTGCCATGTAGTTAGATCTCTCTATATGGATATTTTGGACTCGTCTGACACGTAGGTAGCTCTCTGTATATGAATATTTTGGACTCATCTGCCAAGTAGCTAACTCTATTTGCATAGATATTTTGCATTGATCTTTCCATGTAGGTAGTTCTCTGTATATGAACATATTGGACTTCTCTGCCGTGTAGCTAGCTCCCTTTATATGGACATGTTAGACTCATCAGCCATGTAGTCAGCTCACTCTGTATGAAATCATTGGATTCAACAGCTTTGTGTCAAGTCCTCTATATATACACATGTTGGACTCATCTGCTATGAAGCTAACTCTCAGTATATGGACATGGTGGACTCATCTGTCATGGAGCTAACTCTCAGTATATGGACACGTTGGACTCATCTGCCTTGTGGCTAGCTCTCATTATACGGACACGTTGGACTCATCTGCCATGTAGCTAGTACTCTGTATATGGACATGTTGGACTACTCTGCCATGTAGCTAGCTCTAGGTATATGGACACGATGGACTTATCTGCCATGTAGTTATAATTCTGTATATATAATTGTTGCACTACTCTGCCATGTACCTAGCTCTCTGTATGTGGACATTTTGGAATCGTCTGCCATGTAGCTAGCTCTCTGTGAATGAATATGTTGGAATGATCTGCCATCTATTTAGCTCTCTGAATATGAACATATTGGCCTTGTCTTCCATGTAGCTAGCTCTCTGTATAGGCACATGTTGGACTCATCAGCCATGTAGCCATCTCTCTCTGTAATAACATGTTGGAATATTCTGCCTTGTAGCTATTATTCTATATATACTCATGTTGGACTTATCTGCCATGTAGCTAACTCTCAGTATATGGACATGTTGGTCTCATCTGGCATGTAGCTAGTACTCTATATAGGACCATGTTTAATTACTCTGACATGTTGCTAGGTCTCAGTATATGGACACGTTGGACTCATCTGCCATGTAGCTAGAACTCTGTATATGGAAATATTGCACTACTCTGCCATGTAGCTATCTCTCTTTATATGGACATTTTAGACTTGGTTGCCATGTAGCTAGAGCTCTGTGTATGGATATGTTGGATTGATCTGCCATGTAGGTATCTCTGTGTATATGGACAAATTCATCTTGCCTGCCATGTAGCTAACTCTCTGTATATGGACATGTATGACTCATCAGCCATGTAGCCAGCTCTGTATGTACAAAATGTTGGAATCAACTGCATTGTTTCAAGCACTCTATATATACACATTTTGGACTCATCTGCCATGTAGCTAACTCTCAGTACATGGATATGTTGGACTCATCCACCATGTAGTTAACTCTCAGTATATGAACATGTTAGACTCATCTGCCATGTAGCTAGCTCTCAGTATATGGACATGTTGGACTCATCTAGCATGTAGCTAGAACTATGTATATGGAAATGCTGGACTCATCTTCCACGTAGCTAGAATGCTGTATATGGACATTTTGGACTAGTTTGCCATGTAGCTAGCTCTCTGTGCATGTATATGTTGGACTGATCTACCATGTAGGTAGCTTTCTGTATATGAATATATTGGACATGTCTGCCCTGTAGCTATCTCTCTGTATATGGACGAGTTGGACTCATGAGTCATGTAGCCAACTCTTTCTGTATGAACATGTTGGACTCATCTGACTTGTAGCTAGTCCTCTATATATACACATGTTGCACTCATCTGCCATGTAGCTAACTTTCAGTATATGGACATGTTGGAATCATCTGCCATATAGCTAGTAGTCTTTATATGGATATGTTTGACTACTCTGGCATGTAGCTGGCTCTTAGTGTATGGACACGTTGGACTCAACTGCCATAGAGCTAGATCTCTGTATTTGGAAATGTTGCACTACTCTGCCATGTAGCTAACTCTCTGTATATGGACATTTTGTACTCGTCTGCCATGTAGCTAGCTGTCTGTGAATGGAAATGTTGGACTGGTCTGCCATATAAGGAGCTATCTATATATGAACACATTGGACTTGTCTGCCATGTCGCTAGCTCTCTGTATATGTTCATGGTGGACTCATCAGCATGTAGTCACTTCTATCTGTATGAACATGTTGGACTCCTCTACCTTGTAGCTATTCCTCCATATATACACATGTGGGACTTATTTACCATGTAGATAATTCTTAGTATATGGACATGTTGGACTCATCTACCATATAGCTACATGGCAGACAAGTCCAATATGATCATGTATATGGACATGTCGGACTTCTCTGCCATTGTGCAAGCTGTCAATATATGGACTCATTGGACTCATCTGCCATGTAGCTAGTACTCTGTATATGAACATGTTGGAATCATCAGCCATGAAGTCAGCTCTTTTTGTATGAACATGTTCGACTCATCTGCCTTGCAGCTAGCCGCCTAAACATACACATGTTGGAATCATATGTCATGTAGCTAACTCTCAGTATATGGACATGTTCAACTCTTCTGCCATGTGTAGCTAGTACTCTGTATATGGACATGTTGGACTACTCTGGCATGCAGGTAGATCTCAGTATATGGACACGTTGGACTTATCTGCCATATATCTAAAACTCTGTATTTGGAAATATTGCACTACTCTGCCATGTAGCTAGGTCTCTGTTTATGGACATTGTGGACTCCTTTACCATGTATGGATATGTTGGACTGATCTGCCATGTAGGTATCTCTGTGTATATGGACAAATTCATCTTGCCTGCCATTTAGCTAACTCTCTGTATATGGACATGTTGGACTCATCAGCCATGTAGCCCACTCACTCTGTATGAAAAAGTTGGATTCAACTGCATTGTGTCAAGCACTCTATATATACACATTTTGGACTCATCTGTCATGTGGCTAACTCTTAGTACATGGATATGTTGGAGTCATCCACCATGTAGCTAACGCTCAGTATATGGACATGGTAGTCTCATCTGCCTTGTAGCTAGCTCTCAGAATATGGACACGTTGGAATCATCTGTTATGTAGCTAGAACTCAGTATATGGAAATATTGGACTTATCTGCCACATAGATAGAACTCTGTATTTGGACATTTTGGACTCGTTTGTCATGTAGCTAGCTCTCTGTGCATGGATATATTGGACTGATCTGCCATGTAGGTAGCTCTCTGTATATGAACATATTGGACTTGTCTGATATGTAGCTATCTCTCTGTATATGGACAAGTTGAACTCATCAGCCCCATGTAACCAACTCTCTCTGTATGAACATGTTGGACTCATCTGCCATGTAGCTAACTCTCAGAATATGGACATGTTGGAATCATCTGCCATGTAGATAGTACTCTTTATATGGATGTGTTTGACTACTCTGCCATGTAGCTAGCTCTCAGTATACGGACACGTTGGACTCAAATGCCATGTAGCTAGAACTCTGTATATGGAAATGCTGCACTACTCTGCCATGTAGCTAGCGCTCTGTATATGGATATTTTGTACTCGTCTGCCATGTAGCTAGTTCTCTGTGCATGGAAATGTTGGACTGGTCTGCCATGTAAGGGGCTATCTGTATATGATCATATTGGACTTGTCTGCCATGTAGCTAGCACTCTGTATATGTTCATGGTGGACTCATCAGCATGTAATCAGCTCACTCTGTATGAACATGTTGAACTCATCTGCCTTGTAGCTAGTCCTCCATATATACACATGTTGGACTCATTTTCCATGTAGATAACTCTCAGTATATACACATGTTGGACTCATCTGCCTTGTAGCTAACTCTCAATTTATGGACATTTTGGACTCATCTGCCATGTAGCTAGTACTCTGTATATGGACATGTCGGACTTCTCTGCCATTGTGCAAGCTCTCAATATATGGACTCATTGGATGCATCTTCCATGTAGCTAGTACTTTGTATACGGAAATGTTGGACTAGTCTACCATGTCTCTAGCTCTTAGTATATGAACATGTTGGACTCATCTGCTTTGTAGCTATAAGTTTCTATATGGAAATGTTGCACTACTCTGCCATGTATCTAACTCTTTGTATATGGACATTTTGGACTCGTCTTCCGTGTACCTAGCTCTCTGTGAATGGATATGTTGGAATGATCTTCCATGTAGGTGGCTCTCTGTATATGTACATATTGGACTTGTCTTCCATGTAGCTAGCTCTCTATATAAGGACATGTTGGACTCATCAGCCATGTATCCAACTCTCTCTGTAATAACATCTTGGATTAATCTGCCTTTTAGCCAGTCCTCTATATATACACATGTTGGACTCATCTGTCATGTAGCTAACTCTCAGTATATGGACACGTTGGACTCATCTGTCATGTAGCTAGAACTCTATATATGGAAATGATGCACTACTCTGCCATGTAGCTAGCTCTCAATATATGGACATGTTGGACTCATCTTCCATGTAGCTACCTCTCTATCAATGGATATGTTTGACTGATCTGCCATGACGGTAGCTCTCTGTATATAAATATATTGGACTTGTCTGCCATGTAGCTAGCTCACTTTATATGGACATGTTAGACTCATCAACCATGTAGCCAACTCACTCTGTATGAAAACGTTGGATTCAACTGCCTTGTGTCAAGTCCTCTATATATACACATGTTGGACTCATCTGTCATGTAGCTAACTCTCAGTATACGGACATGTTGGTCTCATCCACCATGTAGCTAATTCTCAGCATATGGACATGTTGGACTCATCTGCCATATAGCTAGTACTCTGTTTATGGACTTGTTGGAATACTCTGCCATGTAGGTATCTCTCTGTATATGGATATTTTGGAATCGTCTGCCAAATAGCTAACTCTATGTGCATGGATATGTTGGACTGATCTGCCATATAGTTAGTTTCTCTGTATATGCACATATTAGACTTCTCTGGCTAGTATCTAGCTCTCTTTATATGGACATGGTAGACTCATCAGCCATGTAGCCAGCTCTCTCTGTATGAACATGTTGGACTAATTTGCCTTGTAGCTAGTCCTCTATATATACACATGCTGATCTCATCTGACATGTAGCTAACTCTCAGTATATGGACATGTTGGACTCATGTGCCATGTAGCTAGTACTCTGTATATGGACATGTAGGACTACTCTGCCATGTAGCAACCTCTCAGTACATGGACATATTGGACTCGTCTGCCATGTAGCTAGATATTTGTATATGGACATGTTGGATTCATCAGCCATGTAGCCAGCTCTCTCTGTATGAACATATTAGACTCATCTGCCTTGTAGCTAGTCCTCTACAAATACACATGTAGGACTCATCTGCCATGTAGCTAAGTCTCAGTATATGGACATGTTGAACTCATATACCTCGTAGCTAGTACTCTGTATGTGAACATTTTGGACAACTGTGCCATGTAGCTAGCTCTCAGTATATGGAAACTTTGGACTCATCTGCCATGTAGCTAGAACTCTGTATATGGGAATGTTGCACAACTCTGCCATGTAGGTAGCTCTCTCTATATAGACATTTTGGAGTCGTCTGCCATGTAGCTAGCTCTCTGTATGAATATGTTGGGCTGATCTGCCATGTGTTTAGCTTTCAGTATATGCACATATTGGACTTCTTTGCCATGTGTTTGGCTATCAGCATATGGAAATGTTGGACTCAATTGCCATGAAGCTAGTTCTTTGTATATGGACATGTTGGACTACTCTGCCATGTAGCTAGTTCTCAGTATATGACTAGGTTGGACTCATCTGCCATGTAGCTAGAACTATGTATATGGAAATGTTGCACTGTTCTGCCATGTAGTTAGATCTATGTATATGGACATGTTGGATTACACTGCCATGTATCTAGCTCTCAGTATATGGACATGCTGGATTCATCACCAATGTAGACAGCTCCCTCTGTATGAACTTTTTGAACTCATCTGCCTTGTAGCTGGCCCTCTAAATATACAGATGTTGGACTCATCTGTCAGGTAGCTAACTCTCAGTTTATGGACATGTTGGACTCATCTGCAGTGTAGCTAGTACTCTGTATATGGATTTGTTGGACTACTCTGCCATGCAGCTAGCTCTCAGTATATGGAAACTATGGACTCATCTGCTATGTAGCTAAAACCCTGTATATGGAAATGTTGCACAACTCTTCCATGTAGGTAGCTCTCTGTATATGGACATGTTGTACTCCTCAGCCATGTAGCCAGCTCTCTCTGTATGAACATGTTGGAATCATCTGCCTTGATCTAGTCCTCTATATATACACATGTGGGAATCATCTGCCATGAAACTAACTCTCAGTATATGGACATGTTGGACACATCTGACATGTAGCTAGTACTCTGTATATGGATGTGTTGGACTACTCTGCCATGTGGCTAGCTCTCAGTATATGGACACGTTGGACTCATTTGTCGTGTAGCCAGAACTCTGTGTATGGAAATGCACTACATTGCCATGAAGCTAGCTCTTTGTATATGGACATTTTGGACTCATCTGCCATGCAGCTAGCTCTCTGTGCATGGATATATTGGATTGATCTGCCATGTAGGTAGCTGTCTGTATATGAACATATTGGACTTGTCTTCTATGGAGCTAGCTCTCTGAATATGAATAAGATGGAATTATCAGCCATGTAGGTAGTACTATATATATACACATGTTGGAGTCATCTGCCATGTAGCTAACTCTAAGTATATGGACATGTTGGAATCATCTGTCATGAAGCTAGTACTCTGTGTATGGACATGTTGGACTACTCTGCCATGTAGCTTGCTCTCAGTATAAGGATATTTTGGACTCGTCTGCCATGTAGCTAGCTCTGAGCATGGATATGTAGGACTGATCTGCCATGTAGTTAGCTCTCTGTATATGAACATATTTTTTTGTCTGCCATGTAGCTAGCTCTCTGTATATGGATATGTTGGACTTATCAGGCATGTAGCCAGCTGTCTCTGTATGAACATGCTGGACTGATCTGCCATGAACGTAGCTCTCTATACATGAATATATTGGAATTATCTGCCATGTATCTAGCTCTCAGTATATGTACATGTTGGACTCATCAGCTATGTAGCCAGCTGTCTGTGTATGAACATGTTGGACTCATCTGCCTTGTAGCTAGTATTGTAAGTATACACATGTAGGACTCATCAGCCATGTAGCTAACTCTCAGTATATGGACATCTGGGACTCATCAGCCATGTACCTAATACTCTGTATATGGACATGTTGGACTATTCTGCCTTGTAGCTAGCTCTCTGTATATGGATATTTTAGACTCATCTGCCACATAGCTAGCACTCTGTGCATGGATATGTTGGACTGTTCTGCCATATAGGTAGCCCTCTGTATATGAACATATTGGACTTGTCTGCCATGTAGCTATCACTCTGTATATGGACATGTTGTACTCCTCAGCCATGTAGCCAGCTCTCTCTGTATGAACATGTTGGACACATCTGCTTTGTAGTTAGTACTGTATATATACACATGTTGGACTTATCTGCCATGTGGATAACTCTCAGTATATGGACATGTTGGACTCATCTGCCATGTAGCTAACACTCTGTATATGGACATGTTGGACTACTCTCCCATGCAGCTAGCTTTAGGTATATGGAAACTTTGGACTCATCTGCCATGTAGATAGAACTCTGTTTATGGAATTGATGCACTACTCTGCCATGTAGCTAACTCTCTCTGTATGCACATGTTGATCTCATCTGCCTTTTATCTAGTCCTCTATATATACACATGTTGGACTAATCTGCCATGTAGCTAACTCTCAGTATATGGACATGTTGGACACATCTGCCATGTAGCTAGTACTCTGTATATGTACATGTTGGATTACTCTGCCAAGTAGCTTGCTCTCAGTATATGGACACGTTGGACTAATTTGCCATGTAGTTAGAGCTCTGTATATGTAAATATTGCACTACTCTCACGTGTAGGTAGCTGTCTGTATATGGACATTTTGGACTCATCTGCCATGTAGCTAGCTCTCTTTGCATGGATATGTTGGACAGATCAGCCATATAGGTAGCTCTGTGTATATGAACATATTGAACTTGTCTGCCATGAAGCTAGCTCTCAGTATATGGACATGTTGGACTCATCAGCCATGTAGCCAGCTCTCTGTGTATGAACATGTTGGAATAATCTGTCTCGTAGCTAACCCTTTAAATAAACAGATGTTGGACCCATCTGCCATGTAGCTTGTATTCTCTATATGGACATGTTGGACTAATCAGCCATATAGGTAGCTCTGTGTATATGAACATATTGAACTTGTCTGCCATGAAGCTAGCTCTCAGGATATGGACACGTTGGAGTCATCTTCTATGTACCTAGATCTCTGTATATGGACATGTTGGATTACACTTCCATGTAGCTTGCTTTCAGTATATGCACATGTTTGTCTCATCAGCAATGTAGCCATCTCCCTCTGTATGAACTTGTTTGACTTGTATGCCTTGTAGCTAGTCCTCTAAATATGCAGATGATGGACTCACCTGGAATGGAGCTAACTGTCAGTTTATGAACATGTTGGACATTTCTGCCATGTAGCTATTACTCTGTATATGGACATGTTGGAATACTCTGCCATGCAGCTAGCCCAAGGTATATGGAATCTTTGGACTCATCTGCCATGTAGCTAAAACTCTGTATTTGGAAATGTTGCAAAACTCTGCCATATAGGTAGCTCTCTGTATATGAACATTTTGGACTCAGTTGCCATGTAGCTAGCTCTCTGTATGAACATGTTTGAATCATCAGCCTTGTAGCTTGTCCTCTATATATACACATGTTGGACTCATCTGCCATGTAGCTAGAACTTTGTATACAGAAATGTTGCACAACTCTGCCATGTAGGTAGCTGTCTGTATATAGACATTTTGGACTTGTCTGCATTGTATCTAGTTGTATCTGTATGAACATGCTGGACTCATCTGCCTTGTAGCTATTCCTCTATATATACACATGTTGGACTCATCTGCCATGTAGCTAACTCTCAGTATACGGACATGTTTAACTCATCTGCCATGTAGCTACTACCCTTTATATGGACATGTTGGACTACTCTGCTATGTAGCTAGCTCTCAGTATATGGACACATTGGACTTATCTGCCATGTTGTTAGATCTCTGTATATGTAAATGTTGCACTTTTATCCCATATAGATATCTCTCTGTATATGGACATTTTGGGATATGTTGGACTCATCTGCCATGTAGGTAGCACTCTGTATATGAACATATTGGAAGTGTTTGCCATGGAGCTAGCACTCAATATATGGACATGTTGGAATCATCAGCAATGTAGCCAGTTCTCTCTGTATGAACATGTTGGACTAATTTCTCTTGTAGTGAGACCTCTAAATATTTAGTTATTGGCCGCATGTGGTGTGTAGCTAACTCTCAGTATATGGGCATATAGGACTCATCTTCCACATAGCTAATACTCTGTATATGGACATGTTGGACTACTCTGCCATACAGATAACCCTAAGTATATGGATACTTTAGACTCATCTGCCATGTAGAACTCTGTATATGGAAATGATGCACTACTCTGCCATGTAGCTAGCTCTCTGTATAATGACATGTTGGACATATCAGGCAAATAGCCAGATGTCTCTGTATGAACATGTTGGACTGATCTGCCATATAGGTAGCTCTCTGTATATGAACATATTGAACTTGTCTGCCATGTAGCTAGCTCTCAGTATATGGACATGTTGGACTCATCAGCCATATAGCCAGCTGTCTGTGTATGAACATGTTGGACTCATCTGCCTTGTAGCTAGTACTGTAAGTATACACATGTAGGACTCATCAGCCATGTAGCTAACTCTCAGTATATGGACAACTGGGACTCATCAGCCATGTACCTAATACTCTGTATATGGACATGTTGGACTACTCTGCCTTGTAGCTAGCTCTCTGTATATGGATATTTTAGACTGATCTGCCACATAGCTAGCACTCTGTGCATGGATATGTTGGACTGTTCTGCCATGTAGATAACTCTCAGTATATGGACATGTTGGACTCGTCTGCCATGTAGCTAATACTCTGTGTATGGACATGTTGGACTACTCTCCCATGCAGCTAGCTCTAGGTATATGGAAACTTTGGACTCATCTGCCATGTAGATAGAACTCTGTATATGGAAATGATGCACTACTCTGCCATGTAGCTAACTCTCTCTGTATGCACATGTTGATCTCATCTGTCTTTTAGCTAGTCCTCTATATATACACATGTTGGACTAATCTGCCATGTAGCTAACTCTCAGTATATGGAGACGGTGGACTCATCTGTCATGTAGCTAGTACTCTGTATATGGACATTTTGGATTTCTCTACCATGTAGCTAGTTCTCAGGATATCGACACATTGTACTCATGTGCCATGTAGCTAGAATTCTGTATATGTAAATATCGCACTACTCTCCCATGTAGATAGCTCTCTGTATATAGACATTTTGGATTCGTCTGCCATGTAGCTAGCTCTCTGTGCGTGGATATGTTGGACTGATCTGTCATGTAGGTAGCTCTCTGTATATGAACATGTTGAACTTGTCTGCCATGTAGCTACCTCTCAGTATATGGACAGGTTGAGCTCATCAGCCATGTAGCCAGCTAACTGTGCATGAACATGTTGGACTCATCTGTGTTGTAGCTAGCCCTCTAAATAAATAGACGTTGGACTCGTCTGCCACGTAGCTAGCTCTCTGTGCATGGATATGTTGGACTACTCTGCCATGAAGGTAGCTCTCAGGATATGGACATGTTGGAGTCATCTGTCATGTAGCTAGATCTCTGTATATGGACATGTTGAATTACATCTCCATGTAGCTATCTCTCAGTATATGGACATGTTGGGCTCATCAGCAATGTATCCAGATCACTCTGTATGACCCTGTTGGACTCATCTGCCTTATAGGTAGCCTTCTAAATATACAGATGTTGGACTAATCTGCCATGTAGCTAACTGTTAGTTTATGGACATGTTCTACTCATCTGCCATGTAGCTAGTACTCTGTATATGGACATGTTGGAGTACTCTGCCATGCAGCTAGCTCTAGATATATGGAAATTTTGGACTCATCTAGAATGTAGTTAGAACTATGTATATGGAAATGTTGCATAATTCTGCCATGTAGGTAGCTCTCTGTATATGAACATATTAGACTTTGCTGCAATTTAGCTAGCTCTCAGTATATGGATATGTTGGACTCATCAGCAATGGAGCCAGCTCTCTGTGTATGAACATATAGGACCCATCTGCCTTGTAGCTAGTACTCTAAGTAAACACATGTTGGACTTATCTGCCATGTAGCTAACTCTCAGTATATGTACCTGTTGGACTCATCTGCCATGTTGTTAGATCTCTGTATATGCAAATGTTGCAATACTCTCTCATGTAGCTAACTCTCTGCATATGAACATTTTGGACTTGTTTGCCATGGAGCTAGCTCGTTGTTCATAGATATGTTGGACTTATCTGCCATGTAGGTAGCTCTCTGTATACGAACATATTGGACTTGTCTGCCATGGAACTATCACTCATTATGTGGACATGTTGGACTCATCAGAAATGTAGCCATCTCTCTCTGTATGAACATGTTGGACTCATATGCCTTGTAGCTATTCCTCTCTATATATACACATGTTGGACTCATGTGTCATGTAGTTTACTCTCAGTATATGGACATGTTGAACTCATCTGTCATGTAGCTAGTACTCTGTATATGGACATTTTGGATTTCTAAGCCATGTAGCTAGCTCTCAGTATATGCACATGATGGACTCATCTGCCATGTAGCTAGTACTCTGTATATGGACATATTGAATTACTCTGCCATGTAGCTAGCTCTCAGTATATGGATTCGTTGGGCTCATCGTCCATGTAGATAGAACTCTGAGTATGTAAATGATGCACAACCCTAACATGTAGCTAGTTCTCTGTATATGGGCGTTTTTGACTCATCTGCCATGTAGCTAGTACTCTGTATATGGACATGTTTGACTCATCTGCCATGTAGCTAACTCTCAGTATATGGACATGTTGTACTCATATGCCATATAGCTAGTACCCTGTATATGGACATGTTGCACTACTCTCCCATGTAGCTAGCTCTCTGTATATGGAAATTTTGGACTCATCTGCCATGTAGCTAGCTCTCTGTGCCTGGGTATGTTTGACTGATGTGTCCTGTAGGTAGCTTTCTGAATACGGACATGTTGACTCATCAGCCATGTTGCCAGCTCTCTCGGTATGAATATGTTGGGCTAATTTGCCTTGTAGCTAGTCCCCTCTATATACACATGTTGGACTCATCTGTCATGTAACTGACTCTCAGCATATAGACATTTTGGACTCATCTGCCATGTAGGTAAATCTCTGTGCATGGATATGTTGGACTCATTTGCCAGGTAGGTAGCTCTCTGTATATGAACATATTGGACTAGTCTGCCATGTAACTAGCTCTCAGTATATGGACATGTTGGACTCCTCAGCAATGTAGCCAGCTCTCAATGTATGAGCATGTTGGACTCATCTGTTTTGTTGCTAACCCACTAATTATACAGATGTTGGATTAATCTGCCAAATAGCAAACTCTCAGTATATGGACATGTTGAACTCATCTGCCATGTTGCTACTACTCTGTATATGGACATATTGGACTACTCTGGCATTTAGCTAGCTCTCAGTATATGGACACATTGGAATCATCTGCCATGTAGCTAGAACTCTGTATATGGAAATGTTGTCCTATTATGCCATGTATCTTGCTCTCTGTATATGGACATTATGGACTCGTCTGCCATGTAGTTAGCTCTCTCTGTATGAGCATGTTGATCTCATCTGCATTGTAGGTAGTCCTTTATATATACATATGTTGGACTAAACTGCCATGTAGCTAGGTCTTAGTATATGTACTCGTTGGAGTCATCTGCCACGTATCTACAACTCTGTATATGTAAATGTTGCACTACTTTGCCATGTAATTATTTCTCTGTATATGAACATTTTGAACTCGTCTGCCATGTTAGTAGCTCTCTATGTATGGATATGTTGGCCTAATCTTCCATGTAGGTAGCTCTCTGTATATGTACATATTGGACTTGTCTGTCATGTAGCACGCTCTCTGACTATGAACATGTTGGACTCATCAGCCATGTAGCCAGCTCTCTCTGCATGAACATGTTGGACTCATCAACCTTGTAGTTAATCCTCTCTATATATACATGTTGGACTCATCTGCCATATAGCTAAATCTCACTATATGGATATGTTGTGCTCATCTGGCATATAGCTAGTACACTGTATATGGACATGTTGATCTACTCATCCATGTAACTAGTTCTCAGTATATGGACACATTGGATTTATCTGCCATGGAGCTAGAACTCTGTATATGTAAATGTTGCACTACTCTCCCATGTAGCTAGCTCTCTGTATATGGACATTTTGGACTTGTCTGCCATGTAGCTAGCTCTCTGTGCATGGATATTTTGTAGTGATCTGACATGTAGGTAACTCTCTGTAGATGAATATATTGGAGTTTTCTTCCATGTAGCTAGTACTCTGTATATGGACATGTTGGACTACTCTGGCATGCAGGTAGCTCTCAGTATATGGACACGTTGGACTCATCTGCTATGTAGCTGCAACTGTGTATATGGAAATGTTGCACTACTCTGGCATGTAATTAGGTCTCTGTATATGGACATTTTGGACTTGTCTGACATATATCTAGCTCTCCGTGCGTGGATATGTTGGACTGATCTGCCATGTAGGTAGCTCTCTGTATTTGACCATATTGGACTTGTCTGTCATGTAGCTAGATCTCTGTATATGGACATGTTAGACTCATCAGCCATGTAGCCAGCTCTCTGTGTATAAATAATTTGGAGTCATCTTCCTTGTATTGAGTCCTCTATATGTATACATGCTGGTCTTGTCTGCCAGTTATCTAACATTCAGTATATGGGCATATTGAGCTCATCTGCCTTGTTCCTAGTACTCTGTATATGGACATGTTGGACTCATCTGCTATGTAGCTAGCTCTCAGTATATGGACACTTTGGATTCATCTGCCATGCAGCCAGACACTGTATGTGGAAATATTGCACTACTCTGACATGTAGCCAGCTCTATATATGGACAGTTTGGATTCGTCTGCCATGTGGCTAGCTGTCTGTGTATGGATATGTTGGACTGATCTGCCATGGAGGTAGCTCTTTGTATATGAACATACTGGATTTGTCTGCCATGTAGCTAGCTCTCTCTATATGGACATGTTGGACTCATCAGCCATATAGTCAGCTTTCTGTGTATGAACATGTTGGACTCATATGCCTTGTAGCTAGTCCTCTAAATATACATATGTTGGACATATCTGCCATGTAGCTAACTCTCAGTATATGTAAATGTTGGACTCATCTGCCTTGTAACTAGTACTCTGTATATGGAAATGTTGCACTACTATGCTATGTAGCTAGCTCTCTGTATATGAACATATTGGACTCGTCTGTAATGTGGCGAGCTCTCTGTGCATGGATATGTTGGACAGATCTGCCATGTCGGTAGCTCTCTGCCATGTCGGTAGCTTGTCTGCCAAGTAGCTAGCTCCCAGTATATGGACATGTTGGACTCATCAGACATGTAGACATCTCACTCTGTATTAACATGTTGGACTCCTCTGCCTTTTAGCTAGTCCTCAATATATACACGTATTGGACTCACCTGCCATGTAGCTAGAATTCTGTATATGGAAATGTTACACTATTCTGTCATGTATCTAGCTCTCTGAATATGAACATTTTGGACTCATCTCCCATGTAACTATCTCTCTGTGCATGAATATGTTGGACTGATCTGCCATGTTGGTAACTCTCTGTATATGAACATATTGGACTTGTCTGCCAAGTAGCTAGCTCTCTTTATATGGACATTTTGGACTCATCTGCAATGTAGCTAGCTCTCTGTGCATGGCTACATTCGATTGATAGGCCATGTAGGTACTTCTCATTACATAAACATTTTGGACTTGTCTGTCATGTAGTTAGCTCTCATTATGTGGATATGTTAGACTCATCAGCCATGTAGCCAGCTCTCTATGTAAGAACATGTTGGACTCATCTGTCTTGTAGCGATCTCTCAGTATATGAACATGTTGGAGTCATCTGCCATATAACTAGTACTCTGTATATGGAAATGTTGCACTACTCTGCCATGTAGGTAGCTCTGTGTATATGAACATATAGGACTTGTCTGCCCAGTAGCTAGCTCTCTGTACATGGACATTTTGGACTCATCAGCCATGTGGCCAGCTCTGTTTAAAAATGTTGGACTCATCAGCCTTAGGGCTTGTCCTCTATATATACACTAGTTGGACTCATCTGCCATGTGGCTAACTCTCAGTATATGGACATGTTGGACTCATCTGACATGTAGCCTGTACTCTGTATATGGACATGTTGGACTACTCTGCCAGGTAGCTAGCTCAAAGGATATTGACACGTTGGACTCATCTGACATGTAGTTAGAACTCTGCATATGGAAACGTTGCACTTCTCTGCCATGTAGCTAGCTCACTGTATATGGACATTTTGGACTCGTCTGCCATGTAGCTAGGTCTCTGTGCATGGATATGTTGGACTGATCTGTCAAGTACATAGCTTTCTGCCTATGAACATATTGGACTTGTCTGCCATGTAACAGCTCTCAGTATATGGACATGTTGGACTCATCAGCCCTATAGCCAGCTCTCTGTGTATGAACATGTTGGACTCATTTGCCTTGTTGGACTCATTTGCCCTCTAAATATACACATGTTGAACTCATCTGCCATGTGCTAACTCTCAGTATATGGACAATTTGGACTTATCTACCATGTAGCTAGGACTCTGTATATAGAAATGTTGCAATCTGCCATGTAGCAAGCTCTGTGTATATGGACATTTTGGACTATCCTGCCATGTACCTCACTCTCTCTGTATGAACATGTAGCTAGCTAGCTGTGCATTGATATGTTTGACTGATCTGACATGTAGTTAGCTCTCTATATGTGAACATATTGGACTCGTCTGCCATGTAGTTAGCTCTCTGTACACAGACATGTTAGATTGATCTGTCATGTAACCAGCTCAATCTGTATGAACATGTTGGACTGATCTGCCATGTAGGTAGCTCTCTGTATATGCACATATTGAAATTATGTGCCATGTAGTTGGCTCTCAGTTTATGGAAATGTTGGACTTATCTGTCATGTAGCTCATACTCTGTATATGGAAATGTTGGACTACTCTGACATGTAGCTAGTTCTGTATATAGA
This sequence comes from Chrysochloris asiatica, assembly GCF_000296735.1. Taxonomy (NCBI): domain Eukaryota; kingdom Metazoa; phylum Chordata; class Mammalia; order Afrosoricida; family Chrysochloridae; genus Chrysochloris; species Chrysochloris asiatica. The sequence goes on from NW_006408926.1 coordinate 1,334,943, forward strand.
CATTTTGGACTCGTCTGCCATGTAGCTAGCTCTATGTGCATGGATATATTTGATTGATCTGCCATGTAGTTAGCAATCTGTATATGGACATGTTGAACTAATCAGCCATGTATCCAGCTCTCTCGGTATGAACATGTAGGGCTCATCTGCCTTGTAGCTAGTGGTCTCTACATACACATGTTGGACTCATCTTTCATCTAGCTGACTCTCATTATACAGACATGTTGGACTCATCTGCTATGTAGCTAGAACTCTGTATATGAAAATGTTGCACTACTCTGCCATGTAGCTAGCTTTCTGTATGTGAACATTTTGAACTCATCTGCTATGTAGGTAACTCTGTGTGCATGGATATGTTGGACTGATCTGCCATGTAGATAGCTCTCTGTATATGAACATATTGGACTTGTATTCCAAGTAGCTAGCTCTCTGTATATGGACATGTTGGAATCATCAGGAATGAATCCAGCTCTCAATGTATGAACATGTTGGACTCATCTGCCTTGTAGCTAGCCCTCTAAATATGCAGATGTTGGACTCATCTGTCATGTAGCTAACTCTCAGTATATAGACATGTTGGATTCATCTGCCATGTAGCTAGTACTCTGTATATGGATGTGTAGGACTACTCTGAATTTAGCTTGGTCTCAGTATATATATAAGTTGGCCTCATCTGCCATGTAGCTAGAACTCTGTATATGGATATGTTGCACTATTCTGCAATGTAACTAGCTCTCTTTATATGAACATTTTTGACTCGTCTGCCATGAAGCTAGCTCTCTCTGCATGGATATTTTGGACTGATCTGTCATTTAGGTAGCTCTCTG
>NW_006408926.1:1336406-1337065 GCF_000296735.1 Chrysochloris asiatica
AGCTAGCTCTCTAAATATGGATATGTTGGACTCATCAGCCATGCATCCAGCTCTCTCTGTATGAACATGTTCGACTCATCTGCCTTGTATCTAGTTCTCTATATATAAACATGTTGGACTCATCTGCCCTGTAGCTAACTCTCAGTATATGGCCATGTTGGACTCATCTGCCATGTAGCTAGAACTCTGTATTTGTAAATTGTGCTCCATTCTGCCATGTAACTAGCTCTCTGCATATGGATATTTTGGACTCGTCTGCCATGTAGCTAGCTCTCTGTATGAACATGTTTAGCTCATCTACCTTGTAACTAGTCATCTATATATACACATGTTGGACTAATCTGCCATGTGTGGACATGATGGACTCATCTGCCATGTAGATATTACTCTTTGTATGGACATGTTGAATTACTCTGCCATATATTTAGCTCTCTGAATATGGACATGTTGGACTCATCAGCCATGTAGCCAATTCTCTCGGTATGATCATTTTGGGTCCATCTGCTAGTCCTCTCATTATACACATGTTGGACTCATATGTCATGTAGCTGACTCTCAGAATATGGAAATGTTGGATTCATCTGTCATGTAGCTAGTAGTCTGTATATAAACATGTTGAACTACTCTGCCATGTAGCTAGCTCTCAGTATATGGACACG
>NW_006408926.1:1337165-1338703 GCF_000296735.1 Chrysochloris asiatica
CTCGGTATGATCATTTTGGGTCCATCTGCTAGTCCTCTCATTATACACATGTTGGACTCATATGTCATGTAGCTGACTCTCAGAATATGGAAATGTTGGATTCATCTGTCATGTAGCTAGTAGTCTGTATATAAACATGTTGAACTACTCTGCCATGTAGCTAGCTCTCAGTATATGGACACGCTGGACTCATCTGCCACGTAGCTAGCTTTCTGTGCATGGATATGTTGGACTGAAAAATGTTGCACTACTCTGCCATGTAGCTAGTTCTCTGTATATGGACATTTTATACTCGTCTGCCATGTAGCTAGCTTTCTGTGCATGGATATGTTGGACTGATCTGCCATGTAGGTAGCTCTCTGTATATGAACATATTAGACTTGTCTGCCATGTAGCTAGCTCTCAGTATATGGAAATGTTGGACTCCTCAGAAACGTAGCCAGCTCTCACTCAAAGTATGAACATGTTGGACTCATCTGACTTGTAGCTAGCCCTCTAAATATACAGGTGTTGGATTCATCTGCCATGTAGCTAACTCTCAGTATATGGACATGTTGAACTCATCTGCCATGTAGCTATTACTCTGTATATGGACATGTTGGACTACTGTGACATGTAGCTAGCTCTCAGTATATGGACACATTGCCATGTAGCTAGAACTCTTAATATGGAAATGTTGCACTATTATCCCATGTAGCTTGCTTTCTGTATATGGACATTTTGGACTCGTCTGCCATGTAGCTAGCTCTCTCTGTATGAGCATTTTGATCTCATCTGCCTTGTAGCTAGTCCTCAATATATACATATGTTCGACGAAACTGCCATGTAGCTAGCTCCCAGTATATAGACTCGTTGAACTCATCTGCCATGTAGCCAGAACTCTGTATATGTAAATTTTCCATTACTTTGCCAAGTAGCTAGCTCTCGGTATATGGATTTTTTGGACTCGTCTGCAATGTAGCTATTTCTCTATGTATGGATATCTTGGACTGATCTGCCATGTCGGTTGTTCTCTCTATATGTACATATTGGGCTTGCTCTCAGTATATGGACAGGTTGGACTCATCAGCCATGTAGCCAGCTCTCTGTGTATGAACATTGTTGGACTCATTTGCCTTATAGATAACCATCTAAATATATACATGTTGGACTCGTCTGCCATGGAGCTAACTCTCAGTATAGGGACACTTTGGACTCACCTGCCATGTAGCTAGTACTCTATATATGGGCATGATTGACTACTCTGCCATGTAGCTAGCTCTCAGTTTATGGACACGTTGGACCCATCTGTCATGTAGATAGAACTCTGTATATGAAAATGTTACCCTACTCTGCCATGTAGCAAGCTTTCTTTATATGGACATTTTGGACTTGTCTGCCATGTAGCTAGCTCTTTGTGCATGGATATTTTGGAGAGATCTGTCATGTAGGAAACTCACTGTAGATGAATATATTGGACTTGTCTGCCATGTAGCTAGATCTTTGTTGGACACATATGCCACGTAGCTAGTTCTCAGTGTATGGACACGTTGGACTCA
>NW_006408926.1:1340453-1344936 GCF_000296735.1 Chrysochloris asiatica
CTCATCTGCCATGTAGCTAGTTCTCTGTGCATGGATATGTTAGACTGATCTGCCTTGTAGGTAGCTCTCTGTATATGAACATATTGGACTTAGCTGCCATGTAGCTAGAACTCTGTATATGGAAATGTTGCACTACTCCGCCATGTAGCTAGCTCTCTGTACATAGATATGTTGGATTGATCTGCCTTGTAGCTAGCTCTCTGGATGTGGACATTTTGGACTCATCTGCCAAGTAGCTACCTCTCTGTACATGGATATGTTGGACTCATCTGCCATGTAGGTAGCTCTCTGTATATGAACATATTTGACTTGTCTGCCAAGTAGCTAGCTCTCTGCATATGAACAGGTTGTACACATCAGCCATGAACCCAGCTATCTGTATGAACATGTTGGACTCATCTGTCTTGTAGCTAGTCCTCTATATATATACATATATTGGACTCTTCTGCCAAATAGCAACCTCTCTGTACATGGATATGTTGGACTCATCTGCCATGTAGGTAGCTCTCTGTATATGAACATATTGGACTTGTCTGATGCTGGCAACCACAGCATACGTAACCAGCGCTGAGAAGTTGAAGCACAAGGATAACATGGACGAAAATCCAGTCTTTGAGTCCTCCTCAGGTTTACAGGCCATGGACCCCAAGGGCCAAGGAAGTAACTCCCTGAAATCCCAGGTTCATAGGCTTTGGTAAACTCACTGTTTGGCCACCTCTGTGCAATTTTCTTTAATTATACTTTTGTGCATTCTCTATTTGTTCTTTATGCTCTTAACTCCGGTAATTGTAGCTTCTGGGAAAGTGATTGTTTTCAGTAATAATAAGCACAACATTTCGTTCAATGGCTCTCATGCAAATGTCACTGCCCCAGTAACAAGAGTTGTGCATGAGGCTATGAAAAATAAATGTACAGAAAAACAAGATGTAGCAACGCAGAGATTATGTAACAATTGTTTTCTAACCAATTACTCAGTTATGTTTAATATTAAACAGATACATGAGCTGTTAATGTCCATGTACAATAATAACACTGAAACTAGTAGCTACCCCCTGGAAACACCCCTATGTATGTCTGTTATGCTCTTGATGTTTTTTGTGGGAATCCTGCTATATGTGATAATTTTATGCACCTCCAAACCGCCTCCAGGTATAATCAATTTAATCCAGATGCTCTCTTTCCCCTGTAGGTATATTGGGAATATAATAGCAATGAACATTTTCATATCTAGATACAGAAACCTGAACGAGGTTAAAAGAATGTGAAAGTGAGACCGCACCTTCTTAGAAAACTCAAAACCTGTTTTTCACCTTATCTATAATTGTAGAAGCAAGGAAGAAAGAATTATTAGTTTAACAATGGAAGCCAGGTATCTGAAATCTTGTTCACTATCAAAAGCATGTATTGTCTGCCTGCAAAAAGATACAGAGGCAACTTAAACTTCTTTAGAAAGTAAAACTTAGTCTTTAGTAAAAATCCTAAAGCCTCTTACCTTCACCCACTTGTGATTAAGTGTTGAAAATATGTTAAACACCTTTGAGAAACCGCAAGTTGCTGCCCTAGGTTACACAGACCAAGAAGTTAATATATAATCTATAATTGCTTGCTTGAACTTTTTTATAGAAATAAGAATTTTAGATTAGGTAAATCATGATGTACTTAAAAAAATATGTTAAGGACAAATCTGTGAATCATTATGTTCTGTATCACATGAATGATCTCGTATCCTGTCTGTTGTGAATAATCAACATTTTTGTCATTATTTTCTTTTGTGCCAATTTCCTTCTTCTGATAATAAAAGACTGGGGCTCAACTAGCTCGGTGTGCTAGCTTGCCTGTCAGCTTGCATCAATCTTGTGTCTCTGTCTTTTCTGTCTCTTTTCTTTCGCCTACTAGACATCTCACACACGTTAAACCCCGCGTTTGTCGAGGTGATCCTTTGTTGAGGTGGGACCCCGACTCAGGACCCCGGCAGTCTGACATGCAGCTAGCTCTCTCTATATGGACATGTTTTACTCATGAGCCAGGTAGCTAGATCTCTCTGTATGAACATGTTGGACTCATCTGCCTTGTAGCTAGTCCTCTATATATACACATATTGGACTTGTGTGCAATGTAGCTAGCTCTCAGTGTGTGGTAACGTTGGAAACATCTACCATGTAACTCGAACTCTGTATATGGAAATGTTCCACTATTCTGCCCTGTAGCTAGCTCTCAGTATATGGACATGTTGGATTCCTCAAACATGGAGCCAGGTCTTTGTATGAACTTGTTGGACTCATCTTTTTTGTAACTACTCCTCAATATATACACATGATAAACTCATCTGCCATGTAGCTAGCTCTCAGTATATGCACATGTTGGCTCATCTGCCATGTAGCTTGCACTCTGTATATGAACATGTTGCACTACTCTGCCTTGTAGATAGCACACTGGATATGGATATTTTGGACTCGTCTGCCAATATAGCTAGCTCTCTGTGCATGGATATGTTAGACTGATCTGCCATGTAGGTAGATCTCTGTATATGAACATATTGGACTTTTCTGCTATGTAGCTAGCTCTCTGTATATGGACATGTTGGACTCATCAGCCATGTAGCCAGTTCTCTCTGTATGAACATGTTGGACTTGTCTGCTTTGTAGCTAGTCCTCTATATATACACATGTTGGACTCATCTGCCATATAGCTAACTCTCAGTATATGGGCATGTTGGACTCATTAGCCATGATGCTAGTACTCTCTATAGGTGCATGTTGGACTACTCTGCCATGTAGCTAGCTCGAAGTGTATGGACACTTTGGACTTATCTGCCATGTAGCTAGAGTTCTATATATGGAAATGTTGCACTACTCTGCCATGTAGTTAGCTCTCTGGATGTGGACCTTTTGCACTCCTCTGCCAAGTACCTACCTCTCTGTACATGGATATGTTGGACTCATCTGCCATATAGGTAGCTCTCTGTATACGAACATATTTGACTTGATTGTCATGTAAGTAGCTCTCTGTATATGGACATTTTGTATTCGTCTGCATATAGCTAGCTCTCTGTGCATTCATATGTTATAGTCAACTGCCATGTAGGTAGCTCTCTGTATATGAACATATTGGACTTGTCTGCCATGTAGCAAGTTCTCAGTATAGGGACATGTTGGAGTCTTCATCTATGTACCTAACTCTCATTATGTGTACATGTAGGACTCATCTGGCATTATGTGTACATGTAGGACTCATCTGCTATGTAGCTAGTACTGTGTATATGGACATGTTGGACTTCTCTGCCACGTAGCTAGCTCTCAAGTATTAGGACAAGTTGGAATCATGTGCCATGTAGCTGGAAGTCTGTATATGGAAATGTTGCACTATTCTGCCATGTAGCTAGCTCTTTATATTGAACACCTCTGACATGTTGCTAGCTCTCTGTGCTTGGATATGTTAGAATGATCTGCCATGTAGGTAGCTCACTGTATATGAACACATTGGACTTGTCTGCCATGTATCTAACTCTCTGTACTTGGATATGTTGGACTCATCTGTCAAAAAGCTTGCTCTCTGTATATGGACATGTTGGACTTCACTGCCATGTATCTTGCTGTCTGTACATGGATATAGTCGACTGATCTGCCTTGTAGGTACCTTTATGTATATGAACATATTGGACTTATCTGCATGTAGCTCGCTCTCTTTATATAGACATCTTGGACTCATCAGCCATGTAGCCATCTCTCTCTGTATGTACATGTAGCTAGTCCTCTAAATATTCACAGGTTGGACTCATCTGCCATGTAACTAGTACTTTGTATATGGACTTCTTGGACTACTCTGCCATATAGCTAGCATTTAGTATATCGACACGTTGGACTCATCTGCCATGTAGATAGAACTCTGTCTGTGGACATGTTTCAGTAGTCTTCCATATAGCTATCTCTGTATAGGGACATTTTGGACTTGCCTGCCATGTAGCTAGCTCTCTGTGCATGGATATGTTGGACTGATCTGCCATGTAGGTAAATCTCTGTATATGAAAATAATGGACTTGTCTGCCATGTAGCTTGCTCTCAGTATATAGACATGTTGGACTCATTTACCTTGTAGCAATTCCTCTATATATACACATGTAGGACTCATCGTACATGTAGCTAGCTCTCAGTATATGGACACTTTGGACTTGTCTTCCATGAAGCTAGTACTCTGTATATTGATATCTTGAAATACTCTGCCATATAGCTAGCTCTCAGTATATGGGCATGTTGGACTCATCTGCCTTGTAGGTAGTACTCTGTCTGTGGACATGTTGCACTACTAAGCCATGCAGCTATCTCTGTATAGGGATATTTTGGATTCGTCTGCCATGCAGCTAGATCTCTGTTGTTGTTGTTGTTGTTGTTGTTAAGTGCCATAGAGTCGGGTCCGACCCATAGCGACCCTGTACAGGGTTTCCAAGGGTGTAAATCTTTACGGGAGTAGAAAGCCTCATCTTTCT
>NW_006408926.1:1345461-1352729 GCF_000296735.1 Chrysochloris asiatica
TGCCTTGTAGCTAGCCCTCTAAATATACAAATGTTGAATTAATCTGCCACGTAGCTAACTCTTAGTATATAGACATCTTGGACTCATCTGTCTTGTAGCTATTACTGTGTATATGGACATGTTGGTCTACTCTGCCATATAGCTTGTTCTCAGTATATGGACAAGTTGGACTCATATGCCGTGTAGCTAGAACTCTGTATATGGAAATGTTGACCTACTCTGCCATGTAGCTAGCTCTCTGTATATGGACATTTTATACTCGTCTGCCATGTAGCTAGCTCTCTGTGCATGGATATGTTGGACGGCTCTCCTATGTAGGTAGTTCTCTGTAAATGAACGTATTGTACTTGTCTGCCATGTAGCTAGCTCTCTGTATATGAACATGTTGGACTCATCAGCCATGAAGCCAGCTCTCTCAGAATGAACAGTTTGGACTCATCTGCCTCGTAGCGAGTCCTCTATATATACAAATGTTGGACTCATCTACCATATAGGTAACTCTCAGTATATTGATATGTTGGACTCATCTACCATGTAGCTAATACTCTGTATATGGACGTGTTGGACTACTCTGCCATGTAGCTAGTACTCTGTATATGGACATCTTGCACTACTTTGCCATGTAGCTATCTCTCAGTACATGGACATGTTGGACTCATCTCCCAGGGAGCTAGAATTCTGTATATAGACATGTTGCACTACTCTGACATGTAACTACCTCTGTATATGGACATTTTGGACTCGTCTGCCATGTAGCTAGTTCTGTGTGCATGGATATGTTGGACTGATCTTCCATGTAGGTAGCTGTCTATATATGGACATTTTGGACTCATCTGCCCTGTAGCTACTTCTCTGTGCATGGATATGTTGGACAGATCTGCCATGTAGGTAGCTCTCTGTATATGAACATATTGGGCTTGTCTGCCATGTAGCTAGTTCTCCATATATTGACATGTTGGCTTCATCAGCCATGTAGTCAGCTCTCTCTGTATGAACATGTTGGACTCATCTGCCTTGTAGCAAGCCCTTGAAATATACACATGTTGGACTCGTCTTCCATGTAGCTAACTGTCAGTATATGGACATGTTGGACCCATCTGCCATGTAGATAGTACACTGTATATGGATATGTTGGACTGCTCTGCAATGTAGCTAGCTCTCAGTATATGGACACGTTGGACTCATGTGCCGTGTAGCTAGAACTCTGTATATTGACATGTTGCACTACTCTACAGTGTAGCTAGTTCTCTGTATATGGACATTTTGGACTCGTCTGCCATGTAGCTAGCTCTCTATGCATGGATATGTTGGACTGCTCTGCCATGTAGTTAGCTCTCTGTATATGAACATGTTGGTCTAGTCTGCCATGTAGCTAGCTCTCTGTATATGGACATGTTGGACTCATCATCCATGTAGCCAGCTCTCTCTGTATGAACACGTTGGACTCACCTGCCTTGTAGCTAGCCCTCTAAATATACACATGTGGACTCATTTGATATGTAGCTAACTCCTAGTATATGGACATGTAGTACTTATCTTCCATGTTCCTAGTATTCTGTATAGGGATTGTTGGAATTGTCTGTCATGTAGCTAGTTCTCAGTATATGGACACATTGGACTCATCTGCCATGTAGCTTGAACTCTGTATATGTACATGTTGCACTACTCTGCCATGTAGAAACCTCTGTATATGGACGTTTTGGACTCGTCTGCCATGTAGCTAGTTCTCTGTGCATGGATATGTTGGACTGATCTGCCAAGTAGGTAGCTCTCTGTATATGTATCAGGGTCTGAGTCCAGCTCAGACCACTGTGTGGGTTACTCGAGGGAAATGCGGGGATCGGTGGTTAGGTAAGGGACACATGCTGATGGCAAGTGACCAAGTTTATTGTAGCAACATGGTTTATATAGTACTTTTGCATTAGGTCATTGTTATTCTGCCTAGTTACAATGTTTTCTATAGCAACAAGGATATGATTACCAACCAGGATATGATTACATAAGTATAAGCATTGTTATAGCATCACTGAATCATGTGTTTTTTTGGCTTAGTTTCAGTTTCCTTTTCTCCGAAATGGCTCAGGTAAATTCACCTGTAAGTTTCTAGTGCTGTTGCTAGGTTAAGTTTGGTTTCAAGATAGTCATGAGCCTTGGAAGGCTCTGGCTTCCTACATCTCCCCCTTCTTTATTATAACAAGGGATGTCGCCTGTTTTAGGTGGTCAGTGAGAGTCCTCAGTCTTACCCTTCATGGATACTCATTGCAGCATAAGGCAATGGCTCTGTCTTAGGTTGACTGGGGTTCCACCAATCCTTACCCGTCTTTGGCTACACGTCCTGCATGTGTCGGGGGAGTGTCTTTAGCTGGAGGCCGTGAAGATGACTCCACAGCACTTTATACTGGTTTACTGTGATTCGAAGAAAGCAGGGAAGGAGGAGACAAGCAAAGATGACAAGTATGCCAATAGCTAGAATGGGACCCCACAATTGAGAGAGGGAGGAAATAGTAGGGAACAAATTCTTAAGATTGCATAGAAGTTGTTTAGCTAGTTATGCAGGTTTGCTGTGAAGGCGGGGGGTATAATGCATAGAAATTATTTGTGCATGTAACTCATTCCATTCTCAACTGATATTCTCAGCAATCCATACTCCGTGCAGATGGGCCTTCACTATTGGCCAAGGAAAGGTCGAGGCATTATACTCAAGTTTAGTCACACAAATGGAGTGATAATCTGCATGGCATGTGCAGCGTTGCCAGATCATGACCTGCCCCAATGTATCCCCAAGTAAGTTAACAGTATCATACAGTCCATTCAGGCGAAGTTCAAAGGCCAAATCAATCTTTTCTTGCCGGTCCCAGTTGTAGGTAACATTGTCCATCAGCTCGTTGACAGTAGCTGCAGTCTGAATCTCTTGAGTAAGTGCAATTGTGGTGGCGGTGAGAGAAACAAGCAAGGTGATAAAAGACACTACACCCATTACTATAAGCCCGAGTCCTCACTTTGATCTAAAAAGCAAAGTGGTAAACTCGTTGACAAGTTGCTAGCCAACGTCATCATACCACTCTTGGGAGATGTTTACTGGCAGCAACATATAGGTTGGTCTTTTTAGGACAGCAAAAGACATGTTAGGCACTAGGGCAGCGACCCATGAGGTGAGGTTGCACCCAGTGCAATTCAGATGAAACTTCTCAAACAGCTTTTATACTACTCTGTACCATCAATATATTAATCATTCTTTTCAAAGTAGTGGTATAACTCTTACATATTAATCATTTCCATATAGAACATCAAGAATACCAAAATCTTTCTTGCCCCCTTTACACAGTTAGACAATATCTGATTTCTGTAACCAAGCCTCATTGCTCTAAAAATGTCACGTTAACCTTAAAACACAACTTCAAATCTCAACTCCTATTTCTACCCTCACCTATTATTTTCTATAGATTCATTAATCACAACATGTACCTAGACATTATTTGCTATGGTAACTGACAACACAATTGTTTCTCATGATTGATTAAACAAGAAATACAAGAAACATAAAAAAGCTTTGTTGCCAAGAAGAAATAGAACAACTTCTTTAACAATTTTTTTAATACAAAACATCTAGTTAAATTTCTCCTTATGATCTAACACTATTACTTCAGCCCTTAATTGCATTTTTGCTAATTTTCTAAATGTCTTAATGCTCCTGACTGAAATAACACAGACTGTTGAATGTAATCTTAAACTTGAACTGGCAAAAACTTTAGCTGGTTTTTCTTAGTGGTGAAACTTATTGTTAGTGTGAGAAGCATTCTTTAGGACTACACATGATTGAATATGGTGTGAATGTGCAAGTTTTAAATCTCTAATATAGTTCTTACTAAGATTCTATTTAAAACATTTATTATAAAATCAAAAAATTAAAAATAAGCTGATTAAAACAAAGATTAATAGAAAGAGACAGAGACAGCAGAGTTCCCATATGAGATCCCTCCTGGGGTCTTGTGTTACAAAAGGGGGAACCCATTGTGGCCCAATTTGTTTAGGGTCCTTCATGTTCAGGGTCCCTTGCATGGCCTCCACCATCTCCTCCCATTTCATTTTTTAAATGAAGTGTACAAACTTTTTGTTGAACAGCTGTAATGGTCAACTTTAGACAAGAAAAAATTAATATAAGTATAATTGTGAAAATAGATGCATTAATGATTAGTTTTCAAAAGGAATTAGTTGGGACTGTGTTCCTAATATAATTGACTGAAGATACAGCCACCTGTTCTAAGGAGGTGGATTGTAAGTGTGGCTGACTAATAGATCTAATTTGCGAATGTAAAGCTTGCATATTGAATGAAATGTCTGAGTTATTCCAAATGCCTTAAGATGAGCCTGACTTTGAGGCCAGGTAATGTCTGTGCCATTGTAGGACAGAGGTGTTACACATATCCCCTTGTAATTATGATGAAATGCAGTAGTCATCTTAGTTTTAATATTTTCTATGTGTGTCCCCATGTAGAGAACAGCTTCTTCTAAAATGTTAATCTTATCAACTAAACGTTTATTTATTTTTTCTTGAGTAGCTAGTGCTAGAAAGATATTTTTAGATAAATTATTTACATGATCAGCAGTATGAACTTGCTGGACTAGAGCCATGGCTGATGCTGCGATAGAACCCAATATAGATATGAATGCTACTATTCCTAATAGTAAAGTAGCTACAAATTGCTTGAGGCAACTTAATGAAGAGGATACAGTTTCTAAAGTATATAAAGCAGGATTAGTATATGAGGGTTCAGAAAGATTTACAGGTAACATGACAAAAGGTGGATGGCTAACAATGATAAAAATATTAGGGGGAAATGAAGCATTAACACATAACAATGTTTACAGTGTATATCATATATAGAGCCAACATGGGTTATAGTCAAATTATTAGGGTGATTAGGGTACAAAATAGCAAACGGTGTAACAGCACAAGCTGTAAACTAAGTAGGATTTAGGGTTAATTTACCAAACTGCTTCAAAAATGTTCAAGGTAGTAAAAATTTTGTATAGATCATTTTAAATTATTATGGAAGGGGAAGGGGTAACAACAAACCTGGCATAATCCAACTAAACATAACCCAACTTCTATTTCTGACTGAGTTAGATTATAATTTGTATAATTAAAACTAGAATATGAAACAGACCAATCATGAATTAAACTAGTAGAGTAGATAACACCTTTTTTAACAAAGCTATAAGAAAATCATTTAGGGAATCCTGTATAAAGACTTCTCAGCTATTGAGAATTATTCACAAAAATAAGAACATTTGTTGAATCCCATTCCCAATACCCGACAAGCAAAGTTTACAAGCATAGCAACAAAGAGAATTTCTGGAGTTGTCTTAGCTCCCTAAGAGTTAACAGTTTTCACAGCACGCTTCGTTAAGCACTTCAATTGTTCCTAGGTTAAAGCAGCCTGCTTGATTTTGCAGAGACAGACCTTGGAGGGGAGAAACCAAAAGTCTAGCTTTTGGAGCCTGGAGGTGGTGCTGGTGGAGACACTCCATCAGATGGCTTCTCAGTGAATGCTTCCATGCTTTGGGGAGTGGGAAGTGGCTGTATTTTTGCCATAGGGTCGAATTAGTCGGTCTGGAATTCATATGGGGTAATTTGTGTCCTGTAAAAAGACTCTGTCTTCGCTCCTTGGTTAGTAAGTAACACATGTAGACTATAAGAATCAGAAAGAAGATAAAGGGAGGTTTGTTACCGGTGATTAAAGGCAAAAATAACAGCAATCAACTTCTGTCTTATGTGCCAAAGTTTCCGCGGTCTGCTGCACATGTGAAATTTCTCTGATAAGACTGTTAGCAAAAACTGCACCAACAGGTTCAGGGAGTGATTCATTGAGAAACTGCAAAGAGAAAGCTACAGAATGTTTATTAATAAATTGAAGCAAGGGATTACTGGGAAGGTGGGATAGAGTTTGTACCGAAGAAATTTCCAAGGCAATTTGCCAATCTGCATTGTCCTGCAAAAAAGTGGTTATTTAGTCTGGGGTAGAATGACTGATGATTTTAGAGAAATATTTTCTAAACAACTCTCGGCTTTTTACTCCTACCTTCCATTATTAAAGTTGCAACACTGCTGAGTAGGAGGTCACCACCTTTAGTGGAGTTTGGGGAGGTGTATTCATTCAAGGAGGTCTTTCATGAAAGGGAAAGTCCCAAGAACTTTGATGGAATTGGGCAACTTTCTTTTTTACCTCAGCCTGATCTTTCAGGCTAAAGAAATCAGGAGAGTCGCCTAAGATGCAACCAGCTGTAATAAGCAATCAAGAAACAAAGTCCTGAAAAGGCTCATCAGGACCCTGGCAAACTTTTGAAAGTTGGGTGGTCTACTTCCCTGTATTGGGAATACTTTTCCATGCCTTACTCCCACACTGATTAATTTGGGCATAGGCAGGCATAGGGTACTCAATTTGTTTCTGCAAAGTTTGAAAATTCCTTTCTCCCACAAGCATGTCAAACATGGCCCCCGCCCCCTTGGCCTTGCTGTTGATTGATACCAGCAATTCTGTGAGCCTCTTTCTTAACTGTCTCTTTACTAACTGGATAAACAGCAGGCATGGCAGAGGACGTAGGGTCTGGCCACAAAACAACAGCTCCGTCAGAGTCACTGTTTTCTTTACCTACAGCCTCCTTCTTGAGAGTGCCAACGTTGGGATAGATGTTATCAGGCGCACTGGGCGCAGATGGTTTTATTTCTTTGTCTGGGCTTGCTGGACGGTCACTACTGAAATCAAAAGTGTCTCGGACAAACCTCCACAAACTGAAAGTATCAGCCGGAAACTGAGCGGGCCCATTCTTAGCATAAAGTTCCTGCAAATCATGTCCTATTTTATTCTATAATTTTACATCTACAATCCCATCTTTAGGGAACCAAGGACAAACTGTATTTACAAAATTTATAAATTTACAAAACTGACCATGGTCTAAGTTTACTCCTCTGTTCTGAGCATATCTTTAATCATATTTACATACCGATCTTTTCCTGGTTTTTCCCCATACTTACCTGATCGAATGCCGTCTGCTTCTAGTGTTTGTCCATGCGTCCTTATTCTTCGGGTCTCCTTGTAGAGGGTCCTCCGCTTAGTCTCTCCTACTCGAGTGGCACTTTGCGTGCCATTTATTGGGGTCTGATTAAAGCTCAGACCACTACTTGGGTTACTCGAGGGAAAGGCGGGGATCGGTGATTAGGTAAGGGACACATGCTGATGGCAAGTGACCAAGTTTATTGTAGCAAC
>NW_006408926.1:1353006-1353750 GCF_000296735.1 Chrysochloris asiatica
CTGTAAGTTTCTAGTGCTGACGTAATTGTTGCTAGGTAAGTTTGGTTTCAAGATAGTCATGAGCCTTGGAAGGCTCTGGCTTTCTACAATATGTACATATTGGACTTGTCTGCCATGTAGCTAGCTATCAGTATATGGGCATGTTGGATTCATCAGCCATGTAGTCAGCTCTCTCTGTATGAACATGTTGGACTCATCTGCCTTGTAGCAATCCCTCAAAATATACACATGTTGTACTCGTCTACCATGTAGCTCACTCTCAATATATGGACGTGTTGGACCCATCTGCCATGTAGCTAGTACTCTGTACATGGATATGTGGCCAGGGTCATAGTTCATTAAGGAATAAAATAAAGAAATTGAGGATTTGATATTAATCAAGGAATTGAAATAAATAAATGAGACATGGGGGAACCTGCACATGAAGAATTCATTGTTTTTGCAAAGCAATAATGAACTCTTTTTTTTTTCCTTTTATTTTTCTTTCTCTTTCTTTCTTTTTTTCTTTGGATGGCAGAGCCACAAATAGTTGTTTTATTTTTGAAGCGCAGACCCCTAGTTAAAATTTTCTCTTGTTGAATCATTCTCTGATTTATTCATGATTTTATTAGTATCCCTTTACTTTAGATCTTTGACTCTCCTACACTTCAGTATATTTTTATTAAAAGTTAGAAGCCACACATTAGCTACATTTTATTCTACTTGTAATCATAGGTAGTTTTAATGCTTATATTAACAATATTC
>NW_006408926.1:1354761-1358448 GCF_000296735.1 Chrysochloris asiatica
AACAACAACAACAACAACAATAGAAGGAGACAGTAAAGAAATGGAAGAAGGGGAAGGGAGAAAAGAAACAGAAGAGATGAGCAGAAGAGAGATTGAAAGCAGGAGCAGAAGAGGGGAGAAAGGAAGCAGAAGAGATGAGAAGGACAGTAAAGAATGAGAGAAGTAGATTATTAGAGGAGCTATAGAAATAATAATATTAAAGCATGTAAGAAGAATTTGAATTATAACCCATGACTCCGTGTAATTCTATAATCGCCAACATCGCACACGTCTTTGGAAAAACCCAGCAGATATGTTGGACTGCTCTGCAATGTAACTAGCTCTCAGTATATGGACATGTTGGACTTATCTGCCATGTAGCTATAACTCTGTATATGGAAATGTTGGGCTGCACTGCCATGAAGGTAGCTCTCTGTATATGAACATATTGGACTTGTCTGACATGTAGCTAGCTCTCTGTATATGGACATGTTGGACTCATGCATCATGTAGCCAGCTCGGTCTATATGAACATGTTGGACTCATCTGCCTTGTAGCTAGTACTCTATGTATACACATGTTGGACTCATCTGCCACATAGCTAACTCTCAGTATATGAACATGTTGGATTCATCTGCCATGTAGCTAGTACTCCATATATGGAAATCTTGGACTACTCTGCCATGTAGCTACTCTCAGTATATGGACACATTGGACTCATCTGCCATATAGCTAGTACTCTGTATATGGACATGTTGCACTACTCTGCCATGTAGCTACCTCTGTATATGGACATTTTGGACTTGTCTGCCATGTAACTATTTCTCTGTGCATGGGTATGTTGGAATGATCTGCCATTTAGGTAGTTCTCTGTATATGAACATATTCGACTTGTCTGCCATGAAGCTAGCTCTCAGTATGTGGACATGTTGGACTCATCAGTCATGTAGCCAGGTCTTTGTCTATGAACATGTTGCACTCATCTGCCTTGTAGCTACTACTGTATATATAAACTTGTTGGACTCTTCTGCCATGTAGCTAACTCTCAGTATATGGATATGGTGGACTCATTTGCCATGTAGCTAGAACTCTGTATTGGAAATGTTGGACTACACTGCCATGTAGCTAGCTCTCTGTATATGGATATGTTGGACTGATCTGGCACTTAGGTAGCTCTCTGTATATGAACATATTGGACTTGTCTGCCATGTAGCTAGCTCTTAGTATATGGACATTATGGACTCCTCAGCCATGTAGCCAGCTCTCTCTGTATGAATATGTTTGACTCATCGCCTTGTAGCTAGCCCTCTAAATATACACATGTTGGACTCATCTGCCATGTAGATAGCTCTCTGCATATAAACATATTGGACTTGTTTGCCATGTAGCTAGGACTCATCTGCCATGTAGCTAGTTCTTTGTATATGGACATGTTTGATTACTCTGCCATGTAGCTAGCTCTCAGTATATGGACACGTTGGACTCATCTGCCATGTAGCTAGAACTCTGTATGTGCAAATGTTGCACTACTCTGCCATGTAGCTAGCTCTCTGTATAAGGACATTTTGAAATTGTCTGCCATGTAGATAGCTCTCTGTGCATGGATATATTGGACTGATGTACCGTGTAGTCAGCTCATGGTTTATGAACATATTGGACTCATCTGCCTTGTAGCTAATCCTCTATATATACATATGTTGGACTCATCTGCCATGTAGCTAACTCTCTGTATATGCACACGTTGGACTCATCTGCCATGTAGTTAGCACTCTGTATATGAAAATGTTGCACTACTCTTCCATGTAGCTAGCTCTCTGTGCATAGATAGGCTGGATTGATATGCCTTGTAGGTAGCTCTCTGTATATGAACATATGGGACTTGTCTGTCATGTAGCTAGCTCTCTGTATATGGACATGTTGAACTCATCAACCATGTAGATAGCTCTATGTGTATGAATATTTTCGACTAATCTGCTTTGGAGCTAATCCTCAATATATACATTTTGGACTCATCTGCCATGTAGCTAACTCTCAGTATATGAACATGTGGGACTTATCTGCTGTGTAGCTAGTTCTCTTTATACGGACATGTTGTACTACTCTGCCATGTAGCTAACTCTCAGTATATGGACACGTTGGACTCATCTGCAACGTAGCTAGTAGTCTGTATTTGGACATGTTTAACTACTCTGCCATGTAGTTAGTTATCACTATATGGTCATGTTGTTCTCGTCTGCCATGTCACTAGAGCTCTTGGAAATGTTGCACTACTCTGTGCATGTATATCATGGACTTATCTGCCATGTATTTAGCTCTTTGCATATAAACATATTGGACTTGTTTTACATGTAGCTTGGTCTTAGTATATGGACATTTTGGACTCATCTGCCCTGTAGTTAGTCCTCTATATATAAACATGGGGGACTCATCTGCCATGTAGCTAACTCTCAGTATATGAACATGTTCGATTCATCTGCCATGTAGCTGGTACTCTGTATATGGTAATGTTGCACTACTCTGTAATGAAGATAGCTCTCTGTATTTGGACATTTTGGACTCGTCTGCCATGTCCCTAGCTCTCTGTGCATTCATAGCTGTGACAGATCTGCCATGTAGATAGCTCTCTGCATATGATCATGTTGGACTTGTCTGCCATTTAGATAGCTTTCAGTATATGGACATGTTGGACTCCTCAGCCATGTAGACAGTTCTCTCTATATGAATATGTTAGACTCATCTGCCTTGTAGCTAGTCCTCTAAATATAAACATGTTGGACTCATCTGCCATGTAGCTAACTCTCAGTATATGAATGTGATGGACTCATCTGCCGTGTAGCTAGTTCTCTGTATGTTTGACATGTTGGATTACTCTGACATGTAGCTAGCTCACTGTATATGGACACGTTGGACTCATCAGTCATGTAGCTAGAACTCTGTATGTGGAAATGTTGCACTTTTGGAATCGTCTGCTATGTAGCTAGCTCTCTGTGCATAGATATATTGGACTAATCTACCATGTAGGTAGCTCATTGTTTATGATCATACTGGACTTGTCTGCCATGTAGCTAGCTCTCTGTATATGGACAAGTTGCCCTCATCAACCATGTAGCCTGCTCTCTCTGTATGAATATGTTGGACTCATCTGCCTTGTAGCTAATCCTCTATATATACATATGTTGCACTCATTTGCCATGTTTCTAACTCTCAGTATATGGACATGTGGGACTCATCTCTCATGTAGCTAGTACTCTGTATATGGACATGTTGGACTACTCTGCCATGTAGCTAGATCTCAGTATTTGGACTCGATTGACTCATCTGTCATGTAGCTGGCTCTCTCTTTATGCACATGTTGGACTCATCTGCCATGTAGTTAGAACTCTGTATATGAAAATGTTGCACTACTCTGCCATGTAGCTAGCTATCTGTATATGGACATTTTCAACTAGCTCTCTGTTCATGGATATCTTGGACTGATCTGTCATGTAAGTATCTCTCTGTATATGAACATATTGGAATTGTCTGCCATGTAGTTAATTCTGAGTATATGGACATGTTAGACTCATCAGCCATGTAGCCAGTTGTCTCGGTATAAATATGTTCGACACATCTGCCATGTAGCTTGCCCTCTAAATATACATATGTTGGATTCATCTGCCATATATCTAACTCTCAGTATATGGACACGTTGGACTCATCTGCCATGTA
>NW_006408926.1:1359043-1399746 GCF_000296735.1 Chrysochloris asiatica
TAGATATCATGGACAGATCTGCCATGTAGATAGCTCTCTGCATATAAACATATTGGACTTGTTTGCCATGTAGCTAAGACTCATCTGCCATGTAGCTAGAACTCTGTATATGGAAATGTTGCATTACTCTACCATGTAGCTAGATCTCTCTATATGGACATGTTGGACTCTTCTGCCATGTAGCTTGTTCTCTGTGTATGGATATGTTGGACAGATCTGTCATATAGGTACTTCTCTGTATATGAACATATTGGACTCGTCTGCCAAGTATCTAGCTCTCAGTATATGGACATATTGGACTCATCAGCCATGTAGTCAGCTCTCTGTGTATGTACATGTTGGACTCTTCTGCCTTGTAGCTAGTCCTCTATATATGGACATGTTTGATTCATCAGCCATGTTGCCAGCTCTCTCTATATTAACATGTTGGATTCCTCTGCCTTGTAGCTAGATCTCCATATATACACATGTTGGACTCATCTGGAATGTAGCTATAATCCTGTATATGGAAATGTTGCACTACTCTTCCATGTAGCTAGATCTCAGTATATGGACATGTTTGACTCACTGGCCAAGTAGCTAGAACTCTGTATATGGAAATGTTGCACTACTCTGCCATGTAACTAGCTCTCTGTATATCGACAATTTGGACTCATCTGCCATGTAGCTACCTCTCTGTGCATAGATATATTGGACTGATCTGACATATAAGCATCTCTCTGTATATCAACATATTAGACTTGTCTGCCATATAGCTAGCTCTCTGTTTATGGACATGTTGGACTCATCTGCCTTGTAGGTAGTCCTCTATTTATACACATTGTGGACTCATCTACCATGTAGCTAACTCTCAGTATATGGACATGTTGGACTCATCTGCCATGTAGCTAGTACTCTGTATATGGAATTTTGGACGACTCTGCCATGAAGCTAACTGTCAGTATATGTACACATTGGAATTATGTGTCATGTAGCTAGCTCTCAGTATATGGACAGTTTGGACTTGTCTGCCATGTTGCTAGCTTCCTGTATTATGGACACGTTGGACTCATCTACCATATAGATAGAACTCTGTATATGGAAACGTTGTACTACACTGTCATGTAGCTATCTCTATATGGACATTTTTCACTCATCTGCCATGTAGCTAGATCACTGTGCATGGTATGTTCGACTGATCTGCCATGTAGGTATCTCCCTGTATTTGAATGTATTGGACTTATCTGCCATGTAGCTAGCTCTCAGTATATGGACATGTTGAACTCATAAGCCATGTAGCTATATCTCTCTGTATGAACATGTTGGACTTATCTGCCTTGTAGTTAGTCCTCTATATATACACATCGTCGACTCATCTGCCATGTAGTTAACTCTCAGTATATGGACATGTTGGACTCATATGCCATGCAGCTATTACTCTATATATGGAATTTTGGACGACTCTGCCATGTAGCTGTCATTATATGTACATGTTTTAATCATCTGCGATGTAGCTAGCTCTCTGTATAAGGACATTTTGGACTTGTCTTCCATGTAGCTAACTCTCTGTATATGGACATGTTGGACTTATCAGCCATGTAGCCAGCTTTCTGTGTATGTACATGTTGGACTCATCTGCCTTGTAGCTATCCCTATAAATATTCACATGTTTGAATCATCTGCCATGTAGCTAACTCTCACTATATGGACATGTTGGACTCATCTGCCATGTAGCTAATACTGTGTAAATGGCCATGTTGGAATGTTCTGCCTTGTAGCTAGCTGTTAGAATATGGACAAGTTGGAATCATCTGCCATGTAGCTAGCTCTCAGTATATGGACACCTAGGACTCATCTGCCATGTAGCTAGAACTCTGCATATGGAAATGTTGCATTACTCTGCCATGTAGCTAGCTCTCTGTATATGGACATTTTAGATACTTATGTCATGTCGCTAGCTCTCTATGCATAGATATGTTGGACTGATCTGCCATATAGGTTGTTCTCTCTATATGACCATATTGGACTTGTATGCCATGTAGCTAGCTCTCAGGATATGGACATGTTGGACTTATCAACCATGAAGCTAGTACTCTGTATATGCACATGTTGGACAACTCTTCCACATAGCTAACTGTCAGTATAAGGATATGTTGCAATCTTCTGCCATGTAGCTAGCTCTCTGTATATGGACATTTAGGACTTGTCTAACATATAGCTAGTACTCTATATATGCACATGTTGGACTCATCTGTCATGTAGGTTACTCTCAGTATAAGGACATGTTGAAGTCATCTGCCATGTAGCTAGTACATTGTATATGAAAATGTTGGACTTCTCTGCCATGTAGCTAGCTCTCAGTATATGGACAGTTTGGTTTATTCTGCCATGTATCTAGAACTCTGTATATGCACATATTGCACTACTCTGACATATGGCTAGCTCTCTGGATATGGACATTTTGGACTCGTCTATCTTGTAGATACCTCTCTGTGCATGGATATATTGGACTGATATGCAATGTAGGTAGCTCTCTGTATATGAACATATAGGACTTGTCTGCCTTGTAGCTAGCTCTCTGTATATGGACATGTTGGACTAATCAGGCATATAGCCAGCTCTCTCTTTATGAACATATTGGACTCATCTTCCTTGTAGCGATTTCTCTATATATACACATGTTGGAATCATCTTCCATGTAGCTAGTACTCTGTATATGGACATGTTGGACTACTGTGCCATGTAGTTAGCTCTCATTATATGGAAACCTAGGACTCATCTGCCATGTAGCTAGAACTCTGTATATGGAAATGTTGCATCACTCTGCCATGTAGTTAGCTCTCTGTATATGGATATGTTGGACCGATCTGCCATGTAGCTTGTTTTCTATATATACACATGTTGGATTCATCTGCCTTGTAGCTAACTCTCAGTATATGGACATGTTGGGCTCATCTGCCATGTAGCTACAACTCTGTACATGGAAATGTTGGACTACTCTTCCATGTAGCTGGATCTCAATATATGGACACGTTTGACTCACCTGCCAAGTAGCTAGAACTCTGTATATGGAAATGTTGCACAACTCTGCCATGTAGCTAGCTCTCTGTATATGGACATTTTCTACTCATCTGACATGTAGCTAACTCTCTGTGCATGGATATGTTGGACTGATCTGACATATAGATATCTCTCTTTATATGAACATATTGGACTTCTCTGCTATATAGCTAGTTCTTTGTATATGGCCATGTTGGATTCGCCAACCATGTAGCCAGCTCTATCTGTATGAACATGTTGGACTGATCTGCCTTGTAGTTAGTCCTCTATATATACACATGATGGACTCATCTGCCATGTAGCTAACTCTCAGCATATGGACATTTTGGACTCATCTGCCATGTAGCTAGTCCTCTGTATATGGAAATGTTGGATGACTCTGCCATGTAGCTAGCTGTCAGTACATGGACACGTTGGAATCATCTCCCATGTAGCTAGTCCTCTGTATATGGACATTTTGGACTTCTCTTCCATGTAGCTATCTCTTTATATGGACACGTTGGATTCAACTACCATAAAGATAGTACTCCGTTTAAGGAAATGTTGTACTATTCTTCCATGTAGCTTGCTCTCTCTATATTGACATTTTGCATTCGTCTGCCATGTAGCTAGCTCACTGTTCATGATATGTTTGACTTATCTGCCTTGTAGGTAGCTCTCTGTATTTGAATATATTGCACTTGTCTGCCATGTAACTAACTCTCAGTATATGGACATGTTGTACTCATCTGCCATGTAGCTAATATTCTGCATATGACCATGTTGAACTACTCTGCCTTGTAGCTAACTGTCACTATATGGACATGTTGGAATCATCTGCTATGTTGCTAGCTCTCAATATATGGACACCTAGGACTCATGTGCCATGTAGCTAGAACTCTGAATATGAAAATGTTGCATTACTTTGCCATGTATATGTATATGGACATTTTGGACTGTTCTGTCATGTACCTAGCTCTCTCTGCATGGATATGTTAAACTGATCTGCCATATAGGTAGCTCTCTGAATATGTACATATTGGACTTGTCTGCCCTGTAGCTAGCTCTCAGTATATGGACATGTTGGACTCATCAGCCATGTAGCCAGCTCCCTGTGTATGAACATGTTGGACTCATCTGTCTTGTAGAAAGTCCTCTATATATACACATGTTGGACTCATCTGCAATGTAGCTAACTCTACGTATATGGACATGTTGGACTCATCTGCCATGAAGCTAGTACTCTGTATGTGGACATGTTGACCGACTCTGCCATGTAGCTAGCTGTCAGTATAAGAACATGTTGAAATCATTTGCAACATAGCTAGCTCTCTGTTTATGGACATTTTGGACTCGTCTGTCATGTAGCTAGCTCTCTGTATATGGCTATGTTGGATTCATCACCCATGTAGCCAACTCTCTTTGTATAAACATGTTGGACTCATCTCCCTTGTAGCTATTCCTCTATATATACACATGCTGGACTCATCTTCCAGGTAGCTAACTCTCATTATAAGGACATGTTGGACTCATCTACCATGTAGCTAGTACTCTGTATAAGGACATGTTGGACAACCCAGGAATGTAGCTAGATCTCAGTATATTGACACGTTTGACTCACCTGATATGTAGCTAGAACTCTGTATATGGAAATGTTGCACTACTCTGGCATGTAGCTAGCATTCTGTGCATGGTTATGTTGGATTGATCTGACATATAGGTATCTCTCTGTATATGAACATATTGGACTTGTCTGCCATATAGCTAGCTCTCTGTACATGGACATGTTGGACTCATCAACCATGTAGCCAGTTCTCTCTGTGTGAACATGTTGGACTCATCTGCCTTGTAGCTAGTCCTCTATAGATACACATGTTGGATTCATCTGCCATGTAACTAACTCTCAGTATATGGACATGTTGGACTCATCTGCCATGTAGTTAGTACTCTGTATATGGAAATGTGGGACGACTCTGCAATGCAGCCAGCTGTCGTATATGGACACATTGGACTCATCTGCCATGTAGCTAAAACTCTGTATATGGAAATGTTGGACTACTCTTCCATGTAGTTGGATCTCAGTATACGGACACGTTTGACTCACCTGTCAAGTAGCTAGCTCCCTGTATATGGACATTTTGTACTCATCTGACATGTAGCTAACTCTCTGTGCATGGATATATTGGACTGATCTGACATATAGGTATCTCTCTGTATATGAACATATTGGACTTGTCTGTCATATAGCTGGCTCTCTGTATATGGCCATGTTGGATACACCAACCTTGTAGCCAGCTCTCTCTGTATGAACATGTTGGACTAATCTGCCTTGTAGGTACTCCTCTATATATACACATGATGGATTCATCTGCCATATAGCTAACTCTCAGTATATGGACATGTTGAAGTAATCTGCCATGTAGCTAGTCCCCTGTATATGGAAATGTTGGACAACACTGCCATGTAGCTATCTGTCAGTATATGGACACGTTGGAATCATCTCCCATGTAGCTAGCTCTCTGTATATGGACGTGTTGGACTCATCAGCCATGTAGCCAGTTCTCTCTGTATGAACATGTTGCACTAATCTTCCTTGTAGCTATTTCTCTATATATACAGATGTTGGACTCATCTGACTTGTAGCTAGATCTCTATATATTCACATTTTGGACTCATCTGCCATGTAGCTATCATTATATGGACATGTTGGACTTATCTGCCATGTACCTAGCACTCTGTGCAAGGATATGTTGGACTGATCTGACATAGAGGTAGCTCTATGTCTGCCATATTGCTAGTTCTCTGTATATGTACATGTTGGACTCATCTGTTTTGCAGCTAGTCCTGTATATATACAGATGTTGGACTGATCTGCCATGTAGCTACCTATCAGTATATGGACATGTTGGACTCATTTGCCATGTAGCTATTACTCTGTATATTAAAATGTTGTATTCTTTGTCATGTAGCTTGCTCTCAGAATATGAACCCTTTGGATTCATCTGACATGTAGCTAGAACTCTATATATGGAAATGATGCACTACTCTGACATGTGGCTATCTCTCTGTATATGAATATATTGGACTTGTCTGCAATGTAGCTACCTCTCAGTATATGGACATGTTGGACTCATCTACCATGTAGCTAGTACTCTGTAAATGGAAATGTTGAACGACTCTGCCATGTAGCCTGATATCAGTATATGGACATGTTGGAATTATCTGCCATGTTGCTACCTCTCTGTATATGGACATTTTGGACTTGTCTGCCATGTACGTAACTCTCTGTTTTTGGACATGTTAGACTCATCAGCCATGTAGTGAGCACTCTCTGTATGAACATGTTATACTCATCTACCTTGTTGCTAGTCCTCTATATATAAACATGTTGGACTCATCTGCTATGTAGCTAACTCTCAGTTTATGGACATGTTGAGCTCATCTGCCATGTAGCTGGTACTCTGTATATGGACATGTTGCACTACTCTGCCATGTAGCAAGCTATCTGTTTATGAGCACATTGGACTCATCTGTCATGTAGCTAGTACTCTGTATATGGAAATATTGGACTTCTCTGCAATGTAGCTAGCACTCAGTATATGGACACTTTGGGCTCATCTGTCCTGTAGCTAGATCTCTATATATACACATGTTGGACTCATCTTCCATGTAGCTATCTCTCAGTATATGGACATGTTGGACTTGTCTGCCATGTACCTAGCTGTCTGTGCAAGGATATGATGGACTGATCTGACATATAGGTAGCTCTCTTTATATGAACATATTGTACTCGCCTGTCATGTAGATAGCTCTCTGTATCTGGACATGTTGGACTCATGAACCATGTAGCCAGCTCTCTCTGTATGAACATGTTGGACTCATCTGCCTTGTAGCTAGTCCTCTATATATACACATGTTGTACTCATCTGCCATGTAGCTAACTCTCAGTATATGGACATGTTGGACTCATCTGCCATGTAGCTAGCTCTCAGAATATGGACACTTTGGATTCATCTGCCATGTAGCTACAAATCTGTATATGGAAATGTTGCACTACTCTGTCATTTAGCTAGGTCTCTGTATATGGAGTATTTGGACTTGTCTGACATGTAACTAGCTCTCTGTATATGGATATGTTGGACTCATCAGCCATGTAGCCAACTATCTCTGATTGAACATGTTGGACTTATCTCCCTTGTAGCTAGTCCTCTATATATACATATGTTGGACTCATCTGCCAGGTAGCTAACTCTCATTATAAGGACATGTTGGACTCATCTACCATGTAGCTAGTACTCTGAATAAGGACATGTTGGACAACTCAGGCATATAGCTAGATCTCAGTATATGGACATGTTTGACTCACATGTAGCTAGAACTCTGTATATGGAAATGTTGCACTACTCTGACATGTAGCTAGCTCTCTGTATATGGATATTTTGGACTTGTCTTCCATGTAGCTAGCATTCTGTGCATGGATATGTTGGACTGATCTGACATATCTGTATCTCTCTGTATATGAACATATTGAACTTGTCTGCCATATAGCTAGCTCTCTGTATATGGTCATGTTGGACTACTCTGCCATGTAGAAAGCTATCTGTTTATGGATACATTGGACTCATCTGCCACGTAGCTAGTACTCTGTATATGGAAATGTTGGACTTCTCTGAAAAGTTGCTAGCTCTCTGTATATGGACATTTTGGACTTGTCTGCCATATACCTAGCTCTCTGTGAATATGGGCATTTTGGACTTGTCTGTCATGTAGATAGCTCTCTGTGCATGGATATGTTGGACTGATCTGCAATGTAGGTACTTCTCTGTATATGAACAAAAAGGATTTGTCTGCGATGTAGCTAGCTCTCTGTATATCGACATGTTGGACTAATCAGCCATAAAGCAAGCTCTCTCTGTATGAACATGTTGGAATCATCTTCCTTGTAGCTATTGCTCTCTATATACACATGTCAGACTCATCTGTCATGTAGCTAGCTCTCAGTATATGGATATGTTAGACTCATCTGACATGTAGTTAGTACTCTGTAAATGGACATGGTGGACTACTCTGCCATGTAGTTAGCTCTCAGTATATGGACATCGAGGACTCATCTGCCATGTAGCTGGCTCTCTCTGCATGGATATGTTGGACTGATCTGACATATAGTTAGCTCTCTGTATATGAACATATTGAATTTGTCTGTCATGTAACTAGCTCTCAGTATATGGACATGATGGATTCATCAGACATGTACCCAGCTCTGTGTATTAACATGTTGGACTCATCTACCTTCTAGTTTGTCCTCTATATATACACATGTTGGATTCTTCTGCCATGTAGCTAACTCTCAAAATATAAACATGTTGGACTCATCTGTCATGTAGCTAGTACTTTGTATATGGAAATGTTGCACTACTCTGCCATATAACTAGCTCTCTGTATATGGACATTTTGACTCGTTTGCCATATTTGAACCTATTGGACTTGTCTGCCATGTAGCTAGCACTCTGTATATGGACATGTTGGAATAATCAGCCATGTAGCCATCTCTCTCTGTATTAACATGTGGGACTCATCTGCCTTGTAGCTAGATCTCTATGTATACACATATTGGACTCATCTGCTATGTAGCTAACACTCAGTATATGGACATTTTGGACTGTTCTGCCATATAGCTAGTACTCTGTATAAGCACATGTTGGACTACTCTTCCATGTCGCTAGATCTCAGTATATGGACTCGTTTGACTCACCTGCCATGTAGCTAGAACACTGTATATGGAAATGTTGCATTACTCTGTCATGTAGCTAGGAAATTTTGGACTCGTCTGCCATGTAACTAGCACTCTGTGCATGGATATGTTGGATTGATCTGACAGATAGTTATCACTATGTATATGAATATATTGGACTTGTCAGCCATATAGCTAGCTCTTTGTATATGGACTTGGTGGACTCATCAGCCATGTAGCCAGCTCTCTCTTTATGAACCTGTTGGACTCATCTGCCTTGTAGCTAGTCCTCTATATATACACGTGTTGGACTCATCTGCCATGTAGCCAGCTCTCTCTGTATTAACATGTGGACTCATCTGTCTTGTAGCTAGATCTCTATATATACACATGTTGGAATCATCTGCCATGTAGCTATCACTCAGTATATGGAAATGTTGGACTACTCTGCCATGTAGCTAGATCTCAATATTTGGACACTTTTGACTCACCTGCTATGTAGCTTGAATTCTGTATATGGAAATTTTGCACTACTCTGCCATGTAGCTAGCTCTTTGTATATGTACAAATTGGACTATGTTGTCATGTAGCTAGCACTCTGTGCATGGATATGTTTTACTGATCTGACATATAGGTATCTCTTTGTATATGAACATATTGGACTTTTCTGCCATATAGCTAGCTCTCTACATATGGGCATGTTGGACCCATCAAACATGTAGCCAGTTCTCTCAATATGAACATGTTGGACTCATCTGCCTTGTAGGTAGTCCTCTATATATACACATGGTGGACTCATCTGTCATGTAGCTAACTCTCAGTATATGGATATGCTGGACTCTTCTGCCATATAGATAGTACTCTGTATATGGAATTTTGCACGACTCTGCCATGTATCTATCTGTCAGTATACAGAAACGTTGCAATCATCTGCCATATAGCTAGCTCTCTGTATAAGGACATTTTGGACTTGTCTGCCATGTAGCCAGCTCTCTGTATATGGACATGTTTGACTCACCAGCCATGTAGGCAGCTCTCTGTGGATGAACATATTGGACTCATCTGCCTTATAGCTAGCCCTCTAAATATTCACATGTTTCACTCATCTGCCATGTAGGTAACTATCACTATATGGACATGTGGGACTCATCTGCCATGTAGCTAATACTCTGTAAATAGCCATGTTGGACTACTCTGCCATGTAGATAGCTGTCGGTATATGGACGCGTTGAACTCATCTGCCATGTAACTATCTCTCAGTATATGGACATGTTGGACTTATCTGCCATTAGCTAGAACTCTGTATATGGAAATGTTGCATTACTCTGCCATGCAGCTAGCTCTCTGTATATGGACATTTTGGACTCTTTTGTCATGTAGCTAGTTCTCTGCATGGATATGTTGGACTGATCTGTCATATATGTTGCTCTCTGTATATGAACACATTGGACTTGTCTGCCATATAGCTAGCTCTCAGTATATGGACATGTTGGACTCATCAGCCATGTAGCCAGCTCTCTCTTTATGAACATGTTGGACTCATCTGTCTTGTAGTAAGTCCTCTATATATACACATGTTGGCCTCATCTGCAATGTAGATAACTCTAAGTATATGGACATGTTGGACTTACCTACCATGAAGCTAGTACATTGTATATGAAAATGTTGGACTTCTCTTCCATGTAGCTAGATCTTAGTATATGGACACATTTGATTCACCTCCCATGTAGCTAGAACTCTGTATATGGAAATGTTGCACTACTCCACCATGTAACTAGCACTCTGTGCATGGATATGATGGACTTATCTGACATATAGGTATCTCTCTGTATATGAACATATTGGAGTTGTCTGACATATAGCTAGCTCTCTGTATATGGACATGTTGGACTTATCAGCCATGTAGCCAGATCTCTCTTTGAACATGTTGGATTCATCTGCCTTGTAGCTATTCTTCTATATATACACATGTTGGATTCATTGCCATGTAGCTAACTCTCAGTATATGGATATGTTGGACTTATCTGCCATTTAGCTAGTACTGTGTATAGGGAAATATTGGACGACTCTGCCATGTAGCTAGCTGTCAGTATATGGACATGTTGAAATCATCTGCCATGTAGTTAGCTCTCTGCATATGGACATTTTGGATTTGTCTGCCATGTAGCTAGCTCTCTGTATATGGACACGTTGGACTCATTTGCCATATAGCTAGAACTCTTTATATGGAAATGTTTCACTACTGTGTCATGTAGCTAGCTCTCTCTATATGGACATTTGGCACTCCTCTGTCATGTAGGTAGCTCACTATGCATGGATATGTTGGACTGATCAGCCATGTAGGTAGCTTGCTGTATTAGAACATTTTGGTCTTTTCTGCCATGTAGCTAACTTTCTGTATATGGATATGTTGGACTCATCTGCCATGTAGCCACCTCTCTGTGTATGAACATGTTGGACTCTTCTGCCTTGTAGCTAACTCTCAGTATATAGTCATGTTGGACTCATTTGCCATGTAGCTAGAAATCTATATATAGACATGGTGGACTCCTCTGCTATGAAGCTAGCTCTCAGTATATGGACTCGTTGGACTCATCTGCCATGTAGCTAGAACTCTGTATATTGAAATGTTGCACTACTCTGCCATGTAGGTAGGACTCTGTATATGGACACGTTTGACTCATCTCCCTTTTAGCTAGAACTCTGTATATGTACTTGTTGGACTACTCTTCCATTTAGCCAGATCTCTGTATATGAACACGTTGGACCCATCTGCCTTGTAGCTAGCCCTCTAAATATACACATGTTGGACTCATCTGCCATGTAGCTAACTCTCAGTAGTATATGGACATGTTGCACTCATCTGCCAGGTGGCTAGAACTCTGTATATGAAAATGTTGCATTACTCTGCCATGTAACAAGCTCTTTGTATATGGACACGTTGGACTCATCTGCCATGTAGCTAGAACTCTGTATATGGAAAAGTTGCACTACTCTGCCACACAGCCAGCTCTCTATATATGTATATTTTGGAATTGAAGGCCATGTAGCAAGCCCTCTATACATGGATATGTTGGACTGCTCTGACATGTAGGTAGCTCTCTCTATATAAACATATTGGACTTGCCTGCCATGTAGCTAGCTCTCAATATATGGGCATGTTGGACTCATCAGCCATGTAGCCAGATCTCTGCTTATGAACATGTTGGACTCATCTGCCTTGTGGCTAGCCCTCTAAATATACACATGGCAGACTCATCTGCCATGTAGGTTACTATCAGTATATGAACATGTTGGACTCATCTTCCATGTAGATTGTACTCTGTATATAGACATGTTGTACTACTCTGCCATGTAGCTAGCTATCTTTATATGGACACGTTGGACTCATCTGACATATAGCTAGAATTCTGTATATGGAAATGTTGCACTACTCTGCCATGTAGCTAGCTCTCTATATATGTACATTTTCAAATAAACTGCCATGTAGCTTGCTCTATGTACATAAATATGTTGGACTGATCTTCCATGTATGAAACTCTATGTATATCAACATATTGGACTTGTCTGCCATGTAGCTATCTCTCAGTATATGGACATGTTGAACTCATCAACCATGTAATCAGCTCTCTGTGTATGAACATATTGGACTCATCTGCCTTGTATCGAGCCCTCTAAATATACACATGTTGGACTCATCTGCCATGTAGCTAGCTCTCAGTAATGGGACATGTTGGACTCATCTGCCATATAGCTAGTCCTCCATATATGGACAAGTTGGACTTCTCTGCTATGCAGCCAACTCTCAGTATATGGACACATTATACTCATCTGCCCTGTGGCTACAACTCTGTATATGAAAATGTTGCAGTATTCTGCCATATAGCCAGCTCTCCGTATTGGGACATTTTGGACTTGAATACCATGTAGCTAGCTCTCTGTACATGGATATGTTGGACTCATCTGTCATGTAGGTAGCTCTCTGAATATGAAGATATTGGACTTGTCTGCTATGTAGCTAGTTCTCTGTATATGGACATGTTGGACTCATCAGCCATGTAGCCATCTCTTTGTGTATGGACATGATGGACTTATCTGCCATGTAGCTAGTACAGTGTATATTGAAATATTGCACTACTCTGCCATGTAGCTACCTCTCTGTAGATGGAGACATTGGACTCATCTGCCATGTAGCTAGTACCCTGTATATGGAAATGTTGCAGTACTCTGCCATGTAGCCAGCTCTTTGTATATGAACAATTTGGACTTGAATGCCATGTAGCTACCTCACTGTACATGGATATGTTGGACTGATCTTTCATGTAGGCAGCTCTCTTTATATGAAGATATTGGAATTTTCTGCCATGTAGCTAGCTGTCTGTATTTGGACATGTTGGGCTCATCAGCCATGTAGCCAACTCTCTGTGTATGGACTTGATGGGCTCATCTGACTTGTAGCTAGTCCTCTAAATATACACATGTTGGATTCATCTGACATGTAGCTAGCTCTCTGTATATGAACATATTGGACTTGTCGGCCATGTAGCTAGCTCTCAATATATGGACATGTTGGAAACATCAGCCATGTAGCCAGCTCTCTCTCTGTATGTACATGTTGGATTCATCTGCCATGTAGCTAGAAGTATGTATATGGACATGTAGCTAGAACTCTGCATATGGAAATATTGCACTACTCTGCCATGTATCTAGCTCTCTGTATATGGACATTTTGGACTCGTCTGCCATGTAACTAGCTCTCTGTGCATGGATATTTTGGACAGATTTGACATGTAGGCAGCTCTCTGTATATGAACATATTGGACTTGCCTGCCATATAGCTAGCTCTCAGTATATGGACACGTTGGACTCATCTGCCATGTAGCTAGAACTCTGTATGTGGAAATGTTGCACTACACTGCCATGAAGCTAGCTCTCTATATATGAACATTTTGGACTTGTCTGACATGTAGCTAGCTCTCTGTTCATGGATATATTGGATTGATCAGCCATGTAGGTAGCTCTCTGTATATAAACATATTGGACTTGCCTGCCATGTGGCTAGCTCTCAATATATGGACATGTTGGACTCATCAGCCATGTAGCCAGCTCTCTGAGTATGAACATGTTGGACTCGTCTGCCTTGGGCTAACCCTCTAAATATACACATGGTGGACTCATCTGCCACGTAGGTAACTATCAGTATATGGACATATGGTACTCATCAACCATAAAACTGGCTCTCTGTTTATGAACATGTTGGACTCATCTACCTTGTAGCTAGTTCTCAGTATATGGATATGTAGGATTCATCTGCCATGTAGATTGTACTATGTATATAGACATGTTGTACTACTCTGCCATGTAGCTAGCTCTCTGTATATGGACATGTTGGAATCATCTTACATGTAGTTAGAATTCTGTATATGGAAATGATGCAGTACTCTGCCATTAAGCTAGCTCTCTGTATATGTACATTTTGGAACAGTTTGCCGTGTCGCTTGCTCTCTGTACATAAATATGTTGGACTGATCTTCCATGTATGTAGCTCTCTGTATATTAACATATTGAACTTGTCTGCCATGTAGCTATCTCTCAGTATATGAACATGTTGAACTCATCCACTATGTAATCAGCTCTCTGTATATGCACATATTGGACTTATCTGCCTTGTATCAAGCGCTCTAAATATACATATGTTTGACTCATCTGCCATGTAGCTAGTCCTCCGTATATGGACATGTTAGACTACTTGGCCATGTAGCCAACTCTCAGTATATGGACACATTATACACATCTGCTTTGTAGCTAGAACACTGCATATGGAAATGTTGCAGTACTCTGCCATGTAGCGAGCTCTCTGTATATGGACATTTTGGACTCGTCTGCCATGTAGCTAGCTCTCTGTACATGGATATGTTGGACTCATCTGTCATGTAGGTAGCTCTCTGAATATGAAGATATTGGACTTGTCTGCCATATAGCTAGCTCTCTGTATATGGACATGTTGGACTCATCAGCCATGTAGCCAACTCTCTGTGTATAGACATGATGGACTCATCTGCCATGGAGCTAGAACAGTGTATATTGAAATGTTGCACTACTCTGCCATGTAGCTACCTCTCTGTATATGGACACGTTGGACTCATCTGCCATGTAACTAGTACCCTGTATATGGAAATGTTGCAGTACTCTGCCATGTAGCCAGCTCTCTGTATATGAACAATTTGGACTCGAATGCCATGTAGCTAGCTCTCTGTACATGGATATGTTGGACTGATCTGTCATGTAGGTAGCTCTCTGTATATGAAGATATTGGACTTTTCTGCCATGTAACTAGTTCTCTGTATTTGGACATGTTGGACTCATCAGCCATGTAGCCAACTCTCTCTGTATGGACTTGATGGACTCATCTGACTTATAGCTAGCCCT
Organism: Chrysochloris asiatica; assembly: GCF_000296735.1. Lineage (NCBI taxonomy): Eukaryota > Metazoa > Chordata > Mammalia > Afrosoricida > Chrysochloridae > Chrysochloris > Chrysochloris asiatica. Next base: position 1,374,222 of record NW_006408926.1, read on the forward strand.
CTAAATATACACATTTTGGATTCATCTGACATGTAGCTAGCTCTCTGTATATGAGCATATTGGACTTGTCTGCTACGTAGCTAGCTCTCAATATATAGACATGTTGGAAACATCAGCCATGTAGCCAGCTCTCTCTCTGTATGAACATGTTGGACTCATTTGCCTTGTAGCTTGCTCTTAGTATATGTACACGTTGGATTCATCTGCCATATAGCTAGAAGTATGTATATGGACATGTAGCTAGAACTCTGCATATGGAAATATTGCACTACTCTGCCATGTATCTAGCTCTCTGTATATGTACATTTTGGACTCCTCTGCCATGTAGCTAGATCTCTATACATATACATTTTAGAATCAAAGACCATGTAGCTAGCTCTCTGTACATGGATATGTTGGACTGATCTGACATGTAGGTAGCTCTCTGTATTTTAACATATTGGACTTGTCTGCCATGTAACTAGCTCTCTGTGTATGAACATGTTGGACTCTTCTGCCTTGTTGCTAGCCCTCTAAATATACACTATTGGACTCATCTGAAAAGTAGATAACTCTTAGTATATGGACCTGTTGGACTCATTTGACATATAGATAGTACTCTGTATATGGACATGTAGTACCACTCTGCCATGTAGCTAGCTCTCTGTATATGGACACCTTTGTCTCATCTGTCATGTAGCTAGAACTCTGTATATGGAAATGTTGCACTACTCTGCCATGTATCAAGCTCTCTGTATATGTACATTTTGGACTCCTCTTCCATGTAGCTTGCTCTCTGTACATGGATATGATGAACTGATATGCCATGTAGGTAGCTCTCTGTATTTGAACATATTGGACGTGTCTTCCATGTAACTAGCTCTCTGAATAAGAACATGTTGGACTCATCTGCCTTGTAGCGATCCTTCTCAATATACACCTGTTGGACTCATCTGCCATGTAGCTAACTCTTGGTATATAGGCATGTTGGACTCGTCTGCCATGTAGCTAGAACTCTGTATATGGAAATGTTGCACTACACTGCCATGTATCTAGCTCTCTGTTTATGGACTTTTTGCACTCGTCTGACATGAAGACAACTCTCTCTGTATGAACATGTTGGACTCATCTGCCTTGTAGCTTGCTCTTAGTATATGAACACGTAGGACTTATCTGTGATGTAGCTAGAACACTGCATATGGAAATGATGCAATACAATGACATTTAGCTAGCTCTCTGTATATGGACATTTTGGATTCGTCTGCCATGTAGCTCGCTGTCTGTACATAGATATGTTGGACTGATCTGCTATGTAGGTAGCTCTCTGTATATGAAGTTATTGGACTTGTCGGCCATGTAGCTAACCCTCTATATATACACGTTAGACTCATCTGAAAAGTAGATAACAGACAGCTACATACATCGTAGATCACTCCAGCATATCCATGTACAGAGAGCTAGCTACATGGCAGACGATTCCAAAATGTCCATATACAGTGAGCTAGCAACATGGCAGAGTAGTGCAACATTTCATATGCAGAGTTCTAGCTACATGGCAGATGAGTCCAATGTGTCCAGATACAGAGAGCTAGATACATGCCATAGTAGTCCAACATTTCCATACACAGATCTCTGTATATGAACATGTTGGACTCAGCCATATAGCCAGCTCTCTTTGTATGAACATGTTGGACTCATCTGACTTGAAGATAGCCCTCTAAATATACACATGTTGGATTCATCTGCCATGTATCTGGCTCTCAGTATATGGACACGTTGGACTAATCTATCATGTAGCTAGTACTCTGTATATGGACATGTTGCACTCTTGTGCCATGAAGCTAGCTCTCCGTATATGGTCACATTTGACTCATCTGCCATGTTGCTAGAACTCTATATATGAAAATATTGCACTACTCTACCATGTAGCTAGCTCTCCGTATTTGGACATTTTGGCCTCGTCTGCCATGTGGCTAGCTCTCTCTACATGGATATGTTGTAGTGACCTGCCATGTAGGTAGCTCTCTGTATATGCTGATACTGTAATTTTCTGCTATGTAGCTAGGTCTCTGTATATGAAGATATTGGACTTGTCTGCCTTTTAGCTAGCTCTCAGTATATGGACATGTTGTACTCATCTGCCATGTAGCTTGTATTCTGTATATGGACATGTTGGAGTCAGCAGCCATGTAGCAAGCTCTCTGTGTATGAACGTGTCGGAATCATCTGACTTGTAGCTTGCTCTCTAAATATACACATGTTGGATTGATCTGCCATGTGGGTATCTCTCAGTATATGGACACATTGGACTCATCTGCCATGTAGTTAGCACTCTGTATATGGCCATGTTGTACTACTCTGACATGTAGCTAGCTCTCATTGTATGGACATGTTAGACTCATCTGCCATGGAGCTAGAGCCCTGTATATGGAAATGTTGCAGTACTCTGCCATGTAGCTAGCTCTCTGTATATGGACATGTTGTACTCATCAACCATATAGCCGGCTATCTGTGTATGAACATGTTGGACTCATTTACCTTGTATCTATTTCTCAGTATATGGCCATGTTGGACTCATCTGCCAGGTAGCTAGTACTCTGTAAATGGACATGTTGGAGTACTCGGCCATGTAGCTAGCTCTCAGCATAAGGACACGTTGGACTTATCTGCCATGTAGTTGGAACTTTGTATATGGACATGTTGCACTACTCTGCCATGTAGCTAGCTCTCAGTATAAGGACAGGTTGGACTCATCTGCCATGTAGCTAGAAATCTGCATATGGAAATGTTGCACTACTCTGCCATGTAGCTACCTCTCTGTATATGGACACGTTGGATTCATTTGCCATGTAGCTAGTACCCAGTATAAGGAAATGTTGCAGTACTCTGCAATGTAGCTAGGTCTCTGTATATGGACATTTTGGACTCGTCTGCCGTGTAGCTAGCTCTCGATACATGGATATGTGAGACTGATCTGCTATGTAGATAGCTCTATGTTTTTTAATATATTAGACTTGTCTGCCATGTAGCTAGCCCTCTAATTTACACATGTTGGACTCATCTGACACGTACCTAACAATCAGTATATGGACATGTTGGACTCATCTGCCATGTAGCCAGCTCTCTGTGTATGAACATGTTGGACTCATTTACCTTGTAGCTACCCCTCTAAATATACACATGTTGGACTCATCTGAAACGTATGTATCTCTGTATATGGACATGTTGGACTCATCTTCCATGTAGCTAGAACTCTGTATATGGACAGGTTGGACTTCTCTGCCATGTAGCTACCTCTCAATATATGGACATGTTGGACTCATCTATCATGTAGCTAAAAGTCTGTATAAGGAAATGATGCACTATTCTGCCACATAGCTAGCTCTCTATATATGTACATTTTGTTCTCGTCTGCCATGTAGCTAGCTCTTTGTATATGAGCATATTGGACTTGTCTGCCCTGTAGCTAGCTCTGTGTATATTGACGTGTTGGTCTCATCAGCCATATAGCCAGCTCTCTGTGTATGAACATGTTGGACTCATCTACCTTGTATCTATTTCTCAGTATATGGACATGTTGGACTCATCTGCCATGTAGCTAGTACTCTGTAAATGGACATGTTGGAGTACTCGGCCATGTAGCTAGCTCTCAGTATAAGGACACGTTGGACTCATCTGCCATGTAGGTAGAACTCTGTATATGGAAATGTTGCACTACTCTGCCATGTAGCTACATCTCTGTATATGGACAGGTTGGACTCATCTGCCATGTAGCTAGTATCCTGTATATTGAAATGTTGCAATACTCTAACATGTAGCTAGCTCTCTGTATTTGGACATTTTTGACTCTTCTGCCATGTAGCTAGCTCTCTGTACATGGATATGTTGGACTGATCTGTCATGTAGGTAGCTTTCTGTATATGAAGATATTGGACTTGTTTGCCATGTAACTAGCTCTCTGTATATGGACATGTTGGATTCATCAGCTATTTACCCAGCTCTCTCTGTATGAACATGTTGGACTCATCTGACTTGAAGGTAGCCCTCTAAATATACACATGTTGGATTCATCTGCCATGTAGCTAGCTCTCAGTATATGGACATGTTGGACTCATCTACCATGTAGCTAGTACTCTCTATAGGGACATGTTGGACCCTTGTGCGATATAGCTAGCTCACAGTATATGGACATGTTGGACTTTGCACTCATCTTTCATGTCACTAGAACTCAATATATGGAAATATTACACTACTCCGCCATATAGCTGGCTCTCTATATATGGACATGTTGGACTCATCAGCCATATAGCTGGCTCTCGGTTTATGAACATGTTGGACTTATCTACATTGTAGTGAGCTCTCAGTATATGGACATGTTGGACTCATCTGTCATGTAGCTAGAACTCTGTATATGGATATGTTGCACTACTCTGCCATGTAGCTTCCTCTCTGTATATGGACATTTTGGACGCGTCTGTCATGTAGCTAGAACTCTGTTTACGGAAACATTGCACTACTCTGCCATGTAGCTTCCTCTCTGTATATGGACACGTTGGATTCATCTGCCAAGTAGTAAGTACCCAGTATATAGAAATGTTGCAGCACTGTGCCATGTGGTTAGCACTCTGTATATGGACATTTTGGACTCATGTGCTATGTAGCTAGCTTTCTGTACATGGATATGTTGGACTGATCTGTCATGTAGGTAACTATCTGTATATGCAAATACTGGACTTGTCTGCCATGTAGCTAACTCTCTGTATATGGACATGTTGAACTCATCAACAATGTAGACAGGTTTCATTGTATGAACATGTTGGACCCATCTGCCTTGTAGCTATCTTTCAAAATATACACATGTTGGATTCATCTGCCATGTAGCTAGCTCTCAGTATATGGACATGTTGGACTTATATGCCATGTAGCTTGTACTCTGTATATGGACATGTTGGACTCATCAGCCATGTAGCCAACTCTCTGTGTATGAACATGTCGGACTCATCTGACTTGTATCTTATTCTCTAAATATACATATGTTGGATTGATCTGCCATGTGTGTAGCTTTCAGTATATGGACACGTTGGACTCATCTGCCTTGTAGTTAGCATTCTGTATATGGCCATGTTGGACTACTCTGCCATGTAGCTAGTTCTCATTATATGGCCACGTTAGACTCATCTGCAATGGAGCTAGAACCCTGTATATGGAAATGTTGCACTACTCTGCCATGTAGCTATCTCTCTGTATATGGACATGTTGGACTCATCAGCCATATAGCCAGCTCTCTGTGTATGAACATGTTGGACGCATCTACTTGTAGCTAGTTCCCAGTATATGGACATGATGGTCTCATGCCATATAGCAAGAACTTTTTATATGGATATTTTCGACTAGTCTGCTATGTAGCTAGCTCTCAGTATATGGACATGTTGGACTCATCTGCCATGTAGATAGAATTCTGTATATGGAAATGTTGCACTACTCTGCCATGTAGCTACCTCTCTGTATATGGACACGTTGGGGTCATCTGCCATGTAGCTAGTGCCCAGTATATGGAAATGTTGCAGTACTCTGCCATGTAGCTAACTCTCTGTATATGGACATTTTGGACTCGTCTGCCATGTAGCTAGCTCTCTGTACATGGATATGTTAGACTGATCTGCTATGTAGGTAGCTCTATGTTTTTGAAGATATCGGACTTGTCTTCCATGTAGATAGTCATTAAATATACACATGTTGGACTGCTCTGCCACATAACTAACAATCAGTATATGAACATATTGGACTCATCAGCCATGTAGCCACTTCTCTCTGTATGAACATGTTGGACTCATATACCTTGTAGCTAGATCTCTAAATATACACACGTTAGACTCATCTGAAACATAGATATCTCTCAGTATATGGATATGTTGGACTCATCTGCCATGTAGCTAGAAATCTGTATATAGACATGTTGGACTACTCTGCCATGTAGCTAGCTCTCATAATATGGACACGTTAGACTCATCTGCCATGGAGCTAGAACCCTGTATATGGAAATGTTACACAACTCTGCCATGTAGCTAGCTCTCTGTATATGGACTTGTTGGACTCATCAGCCATATAGCCGGCTCTCTGTGTATGAACATGTTGAACTCATCTACTTGTAACTAGCTCTCAGTATATGGACATGTTGGACTCATCTGCTATGTAGCTAGCTCTCAGTATATGGATATGTTGGACTACTCTGCCATGTAGTTAGAACTCTGTATATGGAAATGTTGCACTACTCTGACATAGCTACCTCTCTGTATATGAACACGTTGGGTTCATGTGCCATGTGGCTAGTGCCCAATATATGGAAATTTTGGACTACACTGCCATGTAGCTAGCTCTCTGTATATGGACATTTTGGACTCATATGCCTTGTAGCTAGCTCTCTGTACATGGATATGTTGGACTGATATGCTATGTAGGTACCTCTATGTTTTTGAAGATAACGAATTTGTCTTCCAGGTGGATAGCCCTTAAATATACACATGTTGGAATGATCTGCCATGTAGCTAACAATCAGTATATGGACATGTTGGACTCATCTGCCATGTAGCCAGCTCTCTGTGTATGAGCATGTTGGACTCATTTACCTTGCAGCTAGCCCTCTAAATATACACATGTTGGACTCATCTGAAACATAGATATCTCTCAGTATATGGACATTTTGGTCTCATCTGCCATGTAGTTAGAACTCTGTATATGGACACCTAGGACTACACTGCCATGTAGCTAGCTCTCAGTATATGGACATGTTGGACCACTCTGCCATGTAGCTAGAACTCTGTATATGGAAATGTCGCATTACTCTGCCATGTAGCTAGCTCTATGTATATGTACACACTGGACTCATCGACCATGTAGCTAGAAGTCTGTAAATGGAAATGATGCACTACTCTGCCATATAGCTAGCTCTCTATATATGTACATTTTATTCTCGTCTGCCATGTAGCTAGCTCTCTCTACATGGATATGTTGGACTGATCTGCCATGTAGCTAGCTTTCTGTATATGAGCATATTGGACTTGCCTGTCCTATAGTTAGCTCTCTGTATATTGACATGTTCGTCTCATCATCCATATAGCCAGCTCTCTGTATATGAACATGCTGGAATCATCTACCTTGTATCTATTTCTCAGTATATGTACATGTTGGACTCATCTGCAATGTAGCTAGTACTCTGTAAATGGACATGTTGGAGTACTCGGCCATGTAGCTAGCTCTCAGTATTTGGACATGTTGGACTCATCTGCCATATAGCTAGAACTCTGTATATGTTAAAGTTGCACTACTCCACCATGTAGCTACCTCTCTGTATATGGACAGGTTGGACTCATCTGTATATGGAAATTTTGGACTACAGGTAGTCCATCATTTCAAATCTGTATATTGAAATGATGCAGTACTCTAACATGTAGCTAGCTCTCTATATTTGGACATTTTTTACTCTTCTGCCATGTAGTTGTCTCTCTGTACATGGATATGTTGGAGTCATCTGTCATGTAGGTAGCTCTCTGTATATGAAGATATTGGACTTGTCTGCCATGTAACTAGCTCTCTGTATATGGACATGTTGTATTCATCAGCCATATAGCCAGCTCTCTGTGTATGAACATGTTGGACTAATCTGACTTATCGCTAACCCTCTAAATATACACATGTTGGATTCATCTGTCATGTAGCTAGCTCTATGTTTATGCATACGTTGGACTCATCTGCCTTTTAGCTAGTACTCTGTATATGGACACGTTGGACTAATCTGCCATGTAACTAGAACTCTATATAAGGAAATATTGCACTACTCTGCCATGTAGCTAGCTCTCTGTACGTGGACATGTTGGACTCATCAGCCATTTAGACAGATTTCTTTGTATGAACATGTTGGACTCATCTGCCTTGGAGCTTGCTCTTAGTATATGGACATGTTGGATTCATCTGCTATGTAGCTAGAACTCTGTGCATGGAAATGTTTCACTACTCTGCCATGTGTCTAACTATCTTTATATGGACATTTTGGACTAGTCTACTATGTAGCTAGCTCTCTGTACATGGATGTTGGAATGATCTCCTATATATGTTTCTCTCTTAATATTAAGATATTAGACTTATCAGCCATGTAGCTAGACCTCTAAATATAAACATTTTGGACTCATCTGAAATGTAGCTATCTCTCAGTATATGGACATGTTGGACTCATCTGCCATGTAACTAGTACTCTGTATATGGACATGTAGGATTTCTATGCCACGTAGCTAGCTCTCAGTATATGGACACGTTGGACTCATCTGCCATGTAGCTAGAACCCTGTATATGGAAATGTTGCACTACTCTGCCATGTAGTTAGCTCTCTATATATGTACATTTTGTTCTTGTCTGCCATGTAGCTAGCTCTCTGTACATGGATATGTTGAACTGATCTGTCATGTAGCTAGCTTTCTGTACATTAACATATTGGACTTGTCTGCCCTGTAGCTAGAACTCTATATGGAAATGTTAAACTACTCTGCCATGTAGTAACGTCTCTGTATATAGACACGTTGGACTCATCTGCCATGTAGCTAGCTCTCTGTACATGGATATGTTGGACTCATCTGCCATGTAGCTAGCTCTCTGTACATGGACATGTTGGACTCATCTGCCACATCGCTAATAATCAGTATATGGACATGTTATACTCATCTGCCTTGTAGCTAGAATTCTGTACATGGAAATGATGCAGTACTCTGCAATGTAGCTAGCCTCTGTATACGGACACATTGGACTCATCTGCCATAAAGCTAGACGTCTGTACATGGTCATGTTGGACTACTCTGACATATATCTAGAACCGTGTATATGGACATGTTGGACTACTCTGCCATGTAGCTAGCTCTTTGTATATGGACACGTTGGACTCATCTGTCATGTAGCTAGAACTCTCTATGTAGAAATGGTGTGCTACTCTGCCAGGTAGTTAGCCCTCTGTATATGGACATTTTGGTCTCCTCTGCCATGTAGCTAGTTCTGTGTTCATGGATATGTTGGACTGATCTGCCATATAGATAGCTCTCTCTATATAAACATATTGGAGTTATCTGCCATGTAGCTAACTCTCTGTATATGGACATGTAGGACTCATCATCCATGCTTTCACCTCTCTCTGTATGAACATGTTTGACTCATCAGCCATGTAGTTAACTCTCAGTATATGGACATGTTGGACTCATCTGTCATGTACCTAGTACTCTGTATATGGATATGTTGTGCTATTCTGCCATGTAGCTAGCTCTTTGTATATGGACACGTTGGATTCATCTGCCTTGTAGCTGGAACGCTGTATGTGGAAATGTTGTGCTACTGTGCCATGTAGTTATTCCTCCGTATATGGACATTTTGGATTCCTCTGCCATGTTGCTAGCTTCCTGTACATGGATATGTTGGAATGATCTGCTATGTAGGTAGCTCTCTGTATATGAGGATATTGGACTTGTCTGCCATGTTGCTAGCCCTCTAAATATACACATGTTGGACTCATCTGCCAATTAACTGACTCTTAGTATATGGACGTGTTGGACTCATCTACCATGTAGCTAGAACTCTGTATATAGACATGTTGGACTACACTGCCATTAAGCTATATCTCTGTGCATGGATCTGTTGGACTGATCTGCCATGTCAGTAGGTGTCTGTATATGAGGATATTGGACTTGTCTGCCATGTTGCTAGCCCTCTAAATATACACATGTTGGATTAATCTGCCATGTAGCTAGCTCTCAGTATATGAACACGAAGGACTCATCTGCCATGAAGCTGGAACTCTGTATATGGACATGTGAGCATCCTGTGACGTGTAGCTAGCTCTCAGCATATGGACACATTGAACTCATCTGCCAGGTAGCTAGACCTCTGTGTATGTAAATGTTGGACTACTCTGCCATGTAGCTAGCTCTCTGAATATGGACATTTTGGACTTGTCTGGCATGTCGCTAGCTGTCTGTACATGGATAAGTTGTAGTGATCTGCCATGTAGTTAGCTCTCTTTAAATGAAGATATTGGAAATGTCTGCCATGTAGCTAGTTCTCTCTATATGGACATGTTGGTCTCATTAAGCCAGTTAGCCAGGTGTGCATGAACATGTTGGACTCATCTGCATTGTAGCTTGCTCTTAGTATATGGACACATTGGGCTAATCTGCCATGTAGCTAGAACTCTGTGTATGGAAATGTTGCACTACTTTGTCATGTAGCTAGCTCTCTGTATATGGACACGTTGGAGTCATCTGCCATGTCGAAAGAACTCTGCATATGGAAATGTTGCACTACTCTGCCATGTAGCTAGCTCTCTGTATGTGGACATTTTGGACTAGTCTGCCATGTAGTTAGCAGGCTATACAAGGATATATTGGACTGATCTGCTCTGTAGGTAGTTCTCTGTATATGAAGATATTGGAATTGTCTGACATGTAGCTAGCCCTCTAAATATACACATATTGGATTCATCTACCATGTAGCTAACAATCAGTATATGGACATGTTTTACTCATCTGCCATGTAAGTAGAATTCTGTACATGGAAATGATGCACTACTCTGCAATGAAGCTAGCCTCTGTATACAGACATGTTAGACTCATCTGCCATGTAGCTAACTCTCAGTATATGGACATGTTGGACTCATCTACCATGAAGCTAGTACTCTGTATATGGATATGTTGGACTACTCTGCCATATAGCTAGCTCTTTGTATATGGACACGTTGGACTCATCTGCCATGTAGCTAGAACTCTGTGTATGGAAATGCTACACTACTCTGCCATGTGGCAAGCTCTCTATATATGGACATTTTGGAATCATCTGCCATGTAGCTAGGTCTCTGTACATGGATATGTTGCAATGATCTGCTATGTAGGTAGCTCTCTGTAAATGAAGATCTTGGACTTGTTTACCATGTAGCTAGCCCTCTAAATAGACACAAGTTGGATGCATCTGCCATGTAGCTAACTCTCAAGATATGGACATGTTGGACTCATATGCCATGTAGCAAGAACACTGTATATGGACATGTTGGACTACTCTGCCATGTAGCTAGTACTCTTTATAAGGCTATGTTGGAGTACTTTGCCATGTATCTATCTCTCAGTATATGGACACGATGGACTCATCTGCCATGAAGCCAGAATTCTATATCTGGACATGTTGCAGACATTTTGGACTCATCTGCCATGTATCTAGCAGTCTGGGCATGGATATATTGGACTGGTCTGGCATGTAGGTACTTCTCTTATATGAACATATTGGACTTGTTTGCCATGTAGCTAGCTCTCTGTGCATATAGTGAGACATTACAGAGGAGTCCAACATGACATACTAGTGTAAAATATCCATATACAAAGAACTAGCTACATGGCATGGCAGTGTAGCATTTCCATATACAGAGTTCTAGCTACATTGCAGATGAGTCCAACATCTGCATATAGTGAGAGCTAGCTCCATGGCACAGTAGTCCAGCATGTCTGTATATAGAGTACTAGCTACATAGCAGATGAGTCCAACATGACAATATACTGAGAGTTTGCTACGTGGCAGATGATTCCAACATGTGTATATTTAGAGGTCTTGCTACAAGGCATATGAGTCCAACATGTTTATACAGAGAGAATTGGCTACATGGCTGATGAGTCCAAAATGTCCATATACGGAGAGATAGCTACATGGCACATCAGTCCAACATATCCATGCCAAGAGAGCTAGCTACATGGCAGACAAGTCCAAAATGTCCATATACAGAGGAAGAATGGTGCAGCATTTCCATATACAGAGTTCTAGCTACATGACAGATGAGTCCAACATGTTCATATACTGAGAGCTAGCTATATGGCAGATTAGTCTAACATGTTTGTACATGTATAAATAGAGAACTAGCTACAGGACAGATAAGTCCAACATGTTTGTACAGAGAGAGCTGGCTACATGACTGATGAGTTTAACATTTCCATATACAGAGAGCTAGATACTTGGAAGACAAGTCCAATATGCTCATATATAGAAAGCTACCTACATGGCAGATCAGTCCAACCTATCCATGTACAGAGAGCTAGCTACATGGCGTAAGAGTCCAAAATGTCCATATACAGAGAGCTAGGTACATGGCAGCATAGTGCAACATTTCCATATACAGATTTCTAGCTACATGACAAATGAGTCCAACGTGTCCCTATACAGAGAGCTAGCTACAAGGCAGAGTAGTGCAACATTTCTGTTTACAGAGTTCTAGCTGCAAGGCAGATGAGTCCAATGTGTACATATACTAAGAGCTAGCTACATGGCAAAGTAGTCCAACATGTCCATATATAGAGTACTAGATATATGGCAGATGACTCCTATATGTCCATATACTGAGAGTTAGCTACATGGCAGATGAACTCACCTTTGGTAAGAAAAGCATATGAAGGGGTCTTTTGAAAGAGATGGGAAGTTTGTAACTGTTAGAATGATGGTGACATCAATAAATGGGCAAACACAATCTTAACAAAGCTTCCAAAAAGTTCTTTGGGGAGGAAAACACTCTAACAAGTTAGTATTTCTATCTTGCCATTATGGCAAGAAAATAGTTTCCTAAATCATGACATCGTTACAAAAACGTTCTAATTAATGTAATACAAGCTTAGGTTTCATTCCTGTATGTGAAAAAGCATTCCCTGTTGAATCCTTTGTGTCTTTAAACTGTCCTAACTAGTCATTACTTTGAAAGCAGATTCTAGCTGACTGTATTATTCAAAGAGTTAAGATTCCTATAAGTCAACCATAAGACATTGTTTAGAGATTCCTGCCAAACAGCACATTTAGGATTGTTAGTCTTCTCTTGAAGAAGGCTACTGATTTCAATTTAGGATTCAACTCCTTTTTGTGAAACTGAAATCCCTCTTGGTACAAATAGCATATGAAGGGGTCTTTTGAAAGAGATAGGAAGTTTGTAACTGATTGAATGATAGTACCATCAAGAAACTGGGAAACACAAGCTTTCCAAAATGTCCAAAAGCTTCTTTGGGTAGAAAAAATTATCTAACTTTAGTATTTCTATAGTGCCATTATGGCAAGAAAATAGTTTCCTAAATCATGACATCCTTAAAGAAAAGTTCTAATTTGTGTAGTACAAGCTTAGGTTTCATTCTTGTATGTGAAAGAGCTTTCCCTGTAGAATACTTTGTATCTTTAAACTGTCCTAACTAGTCATTAAGGAGCTCTGGTAGCGTAGTGGTTACGAATCGGGCTGCGAACCTTAAGGTCAGCAGTTCGAAACTGCCAGATGCTCCGCGGGAGAAAGATCAGGCTTTCTACTCCCGTAAAGATTTACACCCTCGGAAACCCTGTACAGGGTCGCTATGAGTCGGAACCGACTCGACGGCACTTAACAACAACAACAACAACTAGTCATTACTTTGAAAACAGATTCTAGGAGACTGTATTATTCAAAGAGTTAAGATACCTATGAGTCAACCATAAGACATTTTTTAGAGATTCTGACCAACCAGTACATTTAGAATTGTTACCCTTCTCTCGAAGAAGGCTACTGATTTCAATTTAGGATACAACTCGTTTTTCTTTAACTGAATCCCCATTGGTATGAAAAGCATATGAAGGGGTCTTTAGAAAGAGATAGGAAGTTTGTAACTGATAGAATGATGGTGACATAAAGAAACGGCCAAACAGAAGTTTTCCAAAACTTCCTAACAGTTCTTTGGGCAAGAAAACACTATAACAACTTAATATTTCTATCTTGCCATTACGGCAAGAAAATAGTTTCCTAAATCACGACATCCTTAGAGTAATGTTCTCATTAATGTAACACAAGCTTAGGTTTCATTCCTGTATGTGAAAGAGCTTTCCCTGTTGAATCCTTTGTATCTTTAAACTGTCCTAACTAGTCATTACTTTGAAATCAGATTCTAGGAGACTGTATTATTTAAAGAGTTAAGATTCCTATAAGTCAACCATAAGACATTGTTTAGAGATTCCTGCCCAAGAGCATGTTTAGGATTGTTAGCCTTCTGTCGAAGATGGATTCTGATTTCAATTTAGGATTCAACTTCTTTTTGTGAAACTGAATTCCCCCTTGGTACAAAAGCTTATGAAGAAGTCTATTGAAAGATATAGGGAGTTTGTAACTGATAGAATGATGGTGACATCAAGAAATGGGCAAATACAAGCTTTCCAAAACTTCCAAAATGTTCTTTGGATTGGAAAACACTCTAACAACTTAGTATTTCTATATTGCCATTACGGCAAGAAAATAGTTTCCTAAATCATGACATCCTTAAAGAAACGTTCTCATTAATGTAATACAAGCTTAGGTATCACTCCTGTATGTGAATAAACTTTCTTTGTTCAATCCTTTGTATCTTTAAACTGTCCTAACAAGTCATTACTTTGAAAGAAGATTCTAGTAGACTGCATTATTCAAAGAGTTAACATTCCTATAAGTCAACCATAAGACATTGTTTACAGATTCCTGCCAAGCAACACATTTAGGATTGTTGCCTTTTCTGGAAAAAGATTACTGATTTCAATTTAGGATTCAACTCCTTTTTGTTAAAATGATATACCCCTTGGTACGAAAAGCATATGATGGGGTATTTTAAAAGTGACGGGCAGTTTGTAACGGATAGAATGATGGTGACATTAAGAAACTGGCAAACACAAGCTTTGCAACACTTCCAAAAGGTTCTTTGGGCAAGAAAACACTCTAACAATTTCGTATTTCTATCTTACCATTACGGCAAGAAAAGAGTTTCCTAAATCATGACATCCTTAAACAAACGTTCTCAATAGTGTAGTACAAGCTTACGTTTCATTCCTGTTTGTGAAAAAGCTTTCCTTGTTGAATCCTTTGTATATTTTAACAGTCCTAACTATTCATTATTTGAAAGCAGATTCTAGGAGACAGTGTTATTCAAAGAGTTAAGATTCCTATAAGTCAACCATAAGACACTGTTTAGAGATTCCGGCCAACCAGCACATTTAGAATTGTTAGCCTTCTCTCGAAAAAGGCTACTGATTTCAATTTAGGATTCAACTCGTTTTTGTGAAAATGAAATCCCGCTTGGTACGAAATCATATTATGGGGTGTTTTAAAAGAGATGGGCAGTTGGTTACGGATAGAATGATTGTGACATTAAGAAATGGGCAAACACAAGCTTTCCAAAACTTCCAACAGGTTCTTTGGGCAAGAAAACACTCTAACAAGTTACTATTTCTATGTTGCAATTACGGCAAGAAAATAATTTCCTAAATCATGACATCCTTAAAGAAATGTTCTCATCATTGTAGTACAAGCTTAGGTTTCATTCCTGTATGTGAAAAAGCTTTCCCTGTTGAATCCTTTGTATCTTTAAATTGTCCTAACTAGTCATTACTTTGAAAGCAGATTCTAGGAGACTGTATTATTCAAAGAGTTAAGATTCCTATAAGTCGACCATAAGATATTGTTTAGAGATTCCTGCCAAATGGAACATTTAGGATTGTTACTTTTCAATCGAAGAAGGCTACTGATTTCAATTTAGGATTAAACTCTTTTTTGTAAAACTGAAATCCCCCTTGATAAAAAAAGCATACGAAGGGGTCTTTGGAAAGAGATAGGAAGCTTGTAACTGATATAATGATGGTGACATCAAGAAACGGGCAAACACAAGCTATCCAAAACTTTCAAAAGGTTCTTTGGCAGGAAAACATTCTAAAAAGATAGTATTTCTATCTTGCCATTTTGGAAAGAAAATAGTTTCCTAATCATGACATCCTTAAGAAACGTTCTTATTAGGGTAGTACAAGCTTAGGTTTCATTCCTGTATGTGAAAAAGCTTTCCCTGTTGAATCCTTTGCATTTTTAAACTGTCCTAGCTAGTCATTATTTTGAAAGCAGATTCTAAGACACTGTATTATTCAAAGAGTTAAGATTCCTATAAGTAAACCATAAGACATTGTTTAGAGAATCCTGCCAATCAACATATTTAGGATTTTTAGCCTTCTCTCAAAAAAGACTACTGATTTCAATTTAGGATTCAACGCCTTTTTGTGAAAATGATATACCCCTTGGTATGAAAAGCATATGATGGGGTATTTTAAAAGAGATGGGCAGTTAGTAATGGATAGAATGATGGTGACATTAAGAAACGGGCAAACACCAGCTTTCCAAAACTTCCAAATGGTTCTTTGGGCAAGAAAACACTCTAACAAGTTACTATTTCTATCTTGCCATTACGGCAAGAAAAGAGTTTTCTAAATCATGACAACCTTAAAGAAACATTCTTATCATTGTAATATAAAGCTTAGGTTTCATTACTGTATGTGAACAAGCTTTCCCTATTGAATCCTTTGTATGTTTCAGTTGTCATAACTAGTCATTACTTTGAAATCAGATTCTAGGAGATTGTTTTATTCAAAGAGTGAAGATTCCTAAAAATCAACCATAAAACAATGCTTAGAGATTCCTGCCAAATATCACATTTAGGATTGTTAGCCTTCTCTTGAAGAAGGCTACTGATTTCAATTTAGGATTCAACTCCTTTTTGTGAAACTTAAATTTCCCTTTGTACGAAAATCGGATCCAGGGATCGTTTGAAAGATATAGGTATTTTTTTAGCTAATAGAATGAAGGTGACATCAAGAAACAGGCAAACTCAAGCTTACCAAAACGTCCAAAAGGTTCTTTGGGCAACAAAACACTCTAATAAGTTAGTATTTCCATCTTGCCATTACAGCAAGAAAATACTTTCCTAAATCATAACATCCTTAAATAAACGTTCTCATTAGTGTAGTACAAGCTTCGGTTTCATTCCTCTATGTGAAAAGCTTTCCCTGTTGAATCCTCTGAATCTTTAAACTATCCTAACTCGTCATTATTTTGAAAGCAGATTCTAGAAGACTGTATAATTCAAAGAGTTAAGATTCCTATAAGTCATATAAGACTTTATATAGAGATTCCTGCAAAACAGCACATTTAGAAATTTTAGCCTTCTCTTGAAGAAGGCTGCTGATTTCCTCATAGAATTCAACTTCTTTTAGTGAAACTGAAATCCCCAGTGGTACGAAAAGCATATGAAGGGGTCTTTTGAAAGATATAGGCATTTTGTAACTGATAGAATTATGATGACATCAAGAAACAAGCAAACACAATCTTTCCAAAACTTCCAAAAGGTTCTTTGGGCCAGAAAATAACAAGTTAGTATTTCTATATTGCCATTACCGAAAGAAAATAGTTTCCTAATCATTACATCCTTAAGAAACGTTCTCATTATTTTAATACAAGCTAAGTTTTCATTCCTGTATGTGAAAAAGCTTTCCCTGTTGAATCCTTTGTATCTTTAAACTGTCCTAACTAGTCATTACTTTGAAAACAGATTCTAGGAGACTGTATTATTCAAAGAGTTAAGATTCCTATAAGTCAACCATAAGACATTGTTTACAGATTCCTGCCAAACAGCATATTTAGGATTGTTAGACTTCTCTCAAGAAGGCTACTGATTTCTATTTAGGATTCAACTCCTTTTTGTGAAACTTAAATCCCCTTTGGTATGAAAAGCATATGATGGGATCTTTTGAAAGAGATAGGCAGTTTGTAACTTTTAGAATGATGATGATATCAAGAAACGGGCAAACAGAAGCTTTCCAAAACTTCCAAAAGTTACTTTGGACAGGAAAACACTCTAACAAGTTAGTATTTTTATCTTGCCATTACGGCAAGAAAATAGATTCCTACATCATAACATCCTGAAAGAAACATCCCCATTAGTGTAGTACCATCTTAGGTTTCATTCCTCTATGTGAAAAAGCTTTCCCTGTTGAATCCTTTGTATCTTTAAACTGTCCTAACTAGTCATTACTTTGAAAGAAGATTCTAGTAGACTGTATGATTTAAAGAGTTAAGATTCCTATAAGTCAACCATAAAACATTGTTTAGAGATTCCTGCCAAACAACACATTTAGGATTATTCGCATTCTCTCGAAGAAGGCTACTGATTTCAATGTAGGATTCAAGTACTTTTTGTGAAACTGTAATCTCCCTTGGTACGAGAATCATATGAAGGGGTATTTTGATAGAGATAGGAAGTTTGTAACTGATAGAATGATGGTGGCATCAAGAAACTGGCAAACACAAGCTTTCCAAAACTTCGAAAACGTTCTTTGGGAATGAAAACACATTAACAAGTTAGTATTTATATCTTGCCATTATGAAAAGAAAATAGTTTCCTATTCATGCCATCCTTAAGAAATGTTCTCATTAGTGTAGAACAAGCTTATGTTTCATTCCTGTATGTGAAAAAGCTTTCTTTCTTGAATCCTTTGTATCTTTAAACTATCCAAACTAATCATTCTTTTCAAAGCAGATTCTAGAAGACTGTATTATTCAAAGAGTTAAGATTCCTATAAGTCATATAAGACATTGTTTAGAGATTCCTGCCAAACAGCACTTTTAGGATTGTTAGCCTTCTCTCGAAGAAGGCTACTGCTTTCAATATAGGATCCAATTTCTTTTAGTTAAACTGAAATCCCCCGTGGTACGAAAAGCATATGAAGGGGTCTTTTGAAAGAGATAGGCTTTCTGTAACTGATAGAATGATGGTGACATCAAGAAACGGGGAAACCCATGCTTTCCAAAACTTCCAAAAGGTTTTTTAGGCAGGAAAACAAGTTAGTATTTCTATCTTGCCATTACGGCAAGAAAATAGTTTCCTAATCATGACATCCTTAAAGAAAAGTTCTCATTAGTATAAAACAAGCTTAGGTTTCATTCCTGTATGTGAAAAAGCTTTCCCTGTTGAATCCTTTCTATCTTTCAACTGTCCTAACTAGTCATTGCTTTGAAAGTAGATTCTAGGAGACTGTATTATTCAAAGAGTTAAGATTACTATAAGTCAACCATAAAACATTGTTTAGCGATTCCTGCCAAACAACACATTTAGCATTGTATGCCTTCTTTCGAAGAAGGTTACTGATTCCAATTTAGGATTCAACTCCTTTTTGTGAAACTGAAATCCTCCTTTGTACAAGAAGCATATGAAGGTGTCTTTTGAAAGAGATACGAAGTTTGTACCTGATAGAATGATGGTGACATCAAAAAACGGGAAAACACAAGCTTTCCAAAATTTCCAAAAGGTTCTATGGGTAAGAAAACACTCTAACAAGTTAGTATTTCTATCTTGCCATTATGGCGAGGACGTAGTTTCCTAAATCATGACATCCTTAAAGAAACTTTCTCATTATTGTAATGCAGGCTTAGGTTTCATTCTTGTATGTGAAAAAGTTTTCCCTGTTGAATTCTTTGTATCTTTCAACTGTCCTAACTAGTCATTACTTTGAAAGCAGATTCTAGGAGACTGTACTATTCAAAGAGTTAAGATTCCTATAAGTCAACCATAGAACATTGTTTAGAGATTCCTGCCAAATAACACATTTAGGACTGTTAGCCTTCTCTCAAAAAAGGCTACAGATTTCAATTTAGGATTCAACTCCTTTTTGTGAAACTGAAATCCCCCTTGGTACGAAAAGCATATGATGGGTATATTAAAAGAAATGGGCAGTTTGTAACTTGTAGAATGATGGTGAAATGAAGAAACGGGCAAACACAAGCTTTCCAAAACTTCCAAAAGGTTCTTTGTGCAGGAAAACACTCTTACAAGTTAATATTTCTATCTTGACATTATGGCAAGAAAATAGATTCCTAATCAGGACATCATTAAGAAACATTCTCATTAGTGTAGAACATTCTTAGGTTTCATTTCTGCATGTGAGAAAGTTTTCCCTGTTGAATCCTTTGTATCTTTCAACTGGCTAACTAGTTGTGACTTTGAAACGCAGATTCTAGGAGACTATATTATTCAAAGAGTTAAGGTTCCTATAAGTTAACCATGAGACATTATTTAGTGATGCCTGTGAAACAGGACATTTAGGATTATTAGACATCTCTCAAAGAAGCCTTCTGATTTCAATTTAGGATTCAACTCCTTATTGGGAAATCAAAATACCCCTTGGTACAAGAAGCATATGAAGGGGTCTTTTGAAAGAGATAGGAAATTTATAACTGATAGAATAATGGTGACATCAAGAAACGGGGAAACACAAGCTTTCCAAAACTTCCAAAAGGTTCTTTGGGTAGAAAAACACCCTATCAAGTTAGTGGTTCTATCTTGCCATTATGGCAAGAAAATAGTTTCCTAATCATGACATCCTTAAGAAACGTTCTCATTATTGTAACACAAACTTAGGTTTCATTCCTCTTTGTGAAAAAGCTTTCCCTGTTGAATCCTTTGTATCATTAAAGAGCCCTACTTATTCATTACTTTGAAATCAGATTCTAGGAGACTGTATTAATCAAAGAGTTAAGATTCCTATAAGTCAACCATAAGACGTTGCTTAGAGATTCCTGCCAAACAACACATTTAGGATTGTTAGCCTTCTCTCGAAGAAGGCAACATATATCAATTTAGGATTCAACTCCTCTTTGTGAAACTGAAATCCTGCTTGGTACAAAAAGCATATGACGCGGTCTTTTGAAAGAGATAAGCAGTTCGTAACTGATACAATCATGATGATATCAAGAAACAGTCAAACACAAGCTTTCCAAAACTTCCAAAAGGTTCTTGGGACAGGAAAACACTCTAACAAGTTAGTATTTCTATCTTGCCATTACGGCAAGAAAATAGATTCCTAAATCATGACATCCTGAAAGAAACGTTCTCCTTGTGTAGTACCATCTTAGGTTCCATTCCTGTATGTGAAAAAGTGTTCCCTGTTGAATCCTTTGTATCTTTAAACTTTCCTAACTAGTCATTACTTTGAAAACAGATTCTAGGAGACTGTATTATTCAAAGAGTTAAGGTTCCTATAAGTCCTATAAGACATTGTTTAGAGATTCCTGCCAAACAGCACTTTTAGGATTGTTAGCCTTCTCTCGAAGAAGGCTCCTGATTTCAATATAGGATCCAACTTCTTTTAGTGAAACTGAAATCCCCCTTGGTAAGAAAAGTATATGAAGTGGTCTTTTGAAAGAGATAGGCATTTTGCAACTGATAGAATGATGGTGACATCAAGAAACGGGGAAACACAAGCTTTCCAAAACTTCCAAAACGTTCTTTCAGCAGGAAAACACTCTAAGAAGTTAGTATTTCTATCTTCCTATTATGGAAAGAAAATAGTTTCCTTATCATGACATCCTTAATGAAAAGTTCTCATTATTGTAATACAAGCTTAGGTTTCATTCTTGTATGTGAAAAAGCTTTCCATGTTGAATCCTTTATATCTTTCAACTGTCCTAACTACTCATGACTTTGAAAGTAGATTCTAGGAGACTGTATTATTCAAAGAGTTAAGATTACTATAAGCCAACCATAAAACATCATTTAGAAATTCCTGCCAAACAACACATTTAGGATTGTTTGCCTTCTCTCGAAGAAGGCTACTGATTTCAATTTAGGATTCAACTCCTTTTTGTGAAACAGAAATCCTCCTTTGTAAAAGAAGTATATGAAGGTGTCTTTTGATAGAGAAACGAAGTTTGTACCTGATAGAATGATGGTTAAACAAAAAACGGGAAAACACAAGCTTTCCAAATTTTCCAAAATGTTCTTTGGGCAGGAAAACACTCTAACAAGTTATTATTTCTCTCTTGCCATTTTGGCAAGGACGTAGTTTCCTAAATCATGACAGCCTTAAAAAAAAGTTCTCATTATTGTAATACAGGCTTAGGTTTCATTCTTGTATGTGAAAAAGCTTTCCCTGTTGAATCCTTTATATCTTTCAACTGTTCTACCAAGTCATTACTGTGAAAGCAGATTCTAGGAGACTGTGTTATTCAAAGAGTTAAGATTCCTATGAGTCAACCATAAGACACTGATTACAGATTTCTGCCAAACAGCACATTTAGGATTGTTAGCCTTCTCTCGAAGAAGGCTACTGATTTCAATTTAGGATTCAACTCCTTTTTGTGAAACTGAAATCCCCCTCAGTACAATAAGCATATGAAGAGGTCTTTTGAAAGACATAGACAGTTTGTAATTGATAGAATGATGGTGACATCAAGAAACGGGCAAACACAAGCTTTCCAAAACTTCCAAAAGGTTCTTTGGGCAGGAAAACACTCTTACAAGTTAGTATTTCTATCTTGCCATTATGGAAAGAAAATAGTTTCCTAATCATGACATCCTTAAAGAAACATTCTCACTATCGTAATACAAGCTTAGGCTTCATTCTTGTACGTGAAACAGCTTACCCTGCTGAATCCTTTGTATCTTCAAACTGTCCTAACTGGTCATTACTTTGAACGCAGATTCTAGGAGACTGTATTATTCAAAGAGTTAAGATTCCTATAAGTCAACCATAAGACATTATTTACGGATTCCTGCCAAACAGCATATTTAGGATTGTTAGACTTCTCTCAAAAGGCTACTAATTTCTATTTAGGATTCAAATCCTTTTTGTGAAACTGAAATCCCCCTTGTTACTAAAAGCATATAAGTGGTCTTTCGAAAGTGTTTGTAACTGAAAGAATGATGGTGACATCAAGAAACAGGCAAACACAAGCTTTCCAAAACTTCCAAAAGGTTCTTTGGGCAGGAAAACACTCTAACAATTTAGTATTTCTATCTTGCCATTATGGAAAGAAATTAGTTTCCTAATCATGACATCCTTAAAAAAACCTTCTCACTATTGTAATACACACTTTGGTTTTATTCCTGTTTGTGAAATAACTATCCCTGTTGAATCCTTAGTATCTTTAAAGAGTCCTAACTAGTCATTATTTTGAAAGCAAATTCTAGGAGACTTTATTATTCAAAGAGTTAAGATTCCTATAAGTCAACCATAAGACATTGTTTAGAGATTCCTGCCAAACAGCACATTTAGGATTGTTAGCCTTCTCTTGAAGAAGGCTACTGATTTCAATTTAAGATTCAACTCCTTTTTGTGAAAATGAAATCCCCCTTGGTACGAAAAGCATATGAAGGGGTCTTTTTAAAGAGATAGGCAGTTTGTAACTGACAGAATGATGGTGACATTAAGAAACAGGCAAACACCAGCTTTCCAAAACTTCCAAAAGGTTCTTTGGCCAGGAAAACACTCTAAATATTTCGTATTTCTATCTTGCCATTATGGCCAGAAAATAGTTTACAGATTCCTGCCAAACAGCACATTTAGGATTGTTAGCCTTCTCTCAAAGAAGACTACTGATTTCAATATAGGATCCAACTTCTTTTATTGAAACTGAAATCCCCCTTGGTATGAAAAGCATATGAAAGGGTCTTTTTAAAGATATAGGCAGTTTGTAACTGTTAGAATGATGTTGACATAAAGAAACGGGGAACCACAAGCTTTCCCAAACTTCCAAAGGGTTCTTTGGACAAGAAGAGACTCTAAAAACTTAGTATTTCTATCTTGCCATTATGGCAAGAAAAGAGATTCCTAAATCATGACATCCTTAAAGAAACGTTCTCATTAGTGTAGTACAAGCTTAGGATTCATTCCTGTATGTGAAAAAGCTTTCCGTGTTGAATCCTTTGTATCTTTAAACAGTCCTAACTAGTCATTACTTTGAAAGAAGATTCTAATAGACTGTATTATTCAAAGAATTAAGATTCCTATAAATCAACCATAAGACATTGGTTAGAGATTCCAGCCAAACAACACATTTAGGATTGTTAGCCTTCTCTCAAAGAAGGCTGCTGATTTCAATTAAGGATTCAACCCCTTTTTGTGAAACTGAAATATCCCTTAGTACAAGAATCCTATGAAGGAGTCTTTTGAAAGAGATAGGAAGTTTCTAACTGATGGAATGATGGTGACATAAAGACACGGGCAAACACAAGCTTTCCAAAACTCCCAAAATGTTCTTTGGGTAGGAAAACACACTAACAAGGTAGTATTTTTATCTTGCCATTACGGAAAGAAAATAGTTTCCTAATCATGACACTGTTAAGAAACGTTCTCATTTGTGTAGAACAAGCTTAGGTTTCATTCCTGTATGTGAAAAAGCTATCCCTTTTGAATGCTTTGTATCTTTCAACTGTCCTAACTAGTCATGACTTTGAAAGCAGATTCTAGAAGACTGTATTATTCAAAGAATTAAGATTCCTATAAATCAACCATAAGACATTGTTTAGAGATTTCTGCCAAAAAGCACATTTAGGATTGTTAGCCTTCTCTTGAAGAGGGCTACTGATTTCAATTAAGGATTCAACTCCTTTTTGTGAAACTGAAATTCCCCTTGGTACGAAGCATATGATGGCGTATTTTAAAAGAGATGGGTATTTTATAACAGATAGAATGATGGTGACATTAAGACACGGGCTAACACAAGCTTTACAAAGATTCCAAAATGTTCTTTGGGCAAGAAAACACTCTAACAAGTTTGTATTTCTATGTTGACATTACGGCAGAAAAAGAGTTTCCTAAATCATGCCATCCTTAAAGAATCATTCTCATCATTGTAATGCAAGCTTACGTTTCATTCCTGTATGTTAAACAGCTTTCCCTTTTGAATCCTTTGTATCTTTCAACTGTCCTAACTAGTCATTACTTTGAAAGCAGATTCTAGGAGACTGTATTATTCAAAGACTTGAGATTCCTATAAGTCAACCATAAAACATTGTTTAGAGATTCCTGTCAAACAACACATTTAGGATTGTTAGCCCTCTCTTGAAGAAGGCTACTGATTTCAATTTAGGATTCAACTCCTTTTTGTGAAACTGAAATGCCCCTTGGTATGAGAAGCATATGAAGGGGTCTTTTGAAAGACATAGGCAGTTTGTAACTGATAGAATGATGGTGACATCAAGAAACGGGCAAACAAGCTTTCCAAAACTTCCAAAAGGTTCTTTGGGCAGGAAAACACTCTAACAAGTTAGTATTTCTAACTTGACATTACGGCAAGAAAATAGATTCCTAAATCATGACAACCTTAAAGAAACGTTCTCATTAATGTAGTACAAGATTAGGTTTCATTCCTGTATGTGAAAAAGCTTTCTCTGTTGAATCCTTTGTATTTTTAAAGTGTCCTAACTAGTCATTACTTTGAAAGAAGATTCTAGTAGACTGTATTATTCAAACAGTTAAGATGCCTATAAGTCAACCATAAAACGTTTAGAGATTCCTGCCAAACAACACATTTAGGATTGTTAGCCTTCTCTCCAAGAAGGCTACTGATTTCAATTTAGGATTCAACTCCTTTTTGTGAAGCTGAAATGGCCCTTGGTACGAGAATCATATTAAAGAGTCTTTTGAAAGACATAGGAAATTTGTAACTGATAGAATGATGGTGACATAATGAAACAGGCAAACACAAGCTTTCCAAAACTTCCAAAAGGTTCTTTGGGCATGAAAACACTCTAACCATTTAGTATTTCTATCTGGCCATTACGACAAGAAAATAGTTTCCTAATCATGACATCCTTAAGAAACGTTCTTAAGGTTAAGTTCCTATAGAACTTAACAGTGTATACACTGTCATTTTTGGTATAGAGGAATCCAACTGATATTTGTATGTTAATC
Organism: Chrysochloris asiatica; assembly: GCF_000296735.1. NCBI lineage: Eukaryota > Metazoa > Chordata > Mammalia > Afrosoricida > Chrysochloridae > Chrysochloris > Chrysochloris asiatica. Next base: position 1,399,743 of record NW_006408926.1, read on the forward strand.
TTAT
>NW_006408926.1:1402176-1403302 GCF_000296735.1 Chrysochloris asiatica
GCATTGTGGTCTGAGAAGATGCTTTGTAGTATTTTGATATTTGTAAATTTATGGAGACTTGTTTTGTGGCCTAATACATGGTCTATTCTGTAGAATGTTCCATGTACACTTGAAAAGAATATGTATTGTGTAGTTGTTGGGTTGAATGCTCTGTACATATCTATAAAGTCCAGTTGGTTGATTGTGTTGTTTAGTTCTTCTGTGTCTTTGTTAAGTTTGTTTCTGGTTGTTCTATCCATTTTTGAAAGTGGTGTATTAAAGCCACCCACTATTATTGTGGATTCATCTATTCCTTTCTTCAAATCTCTTAGAGTTTGTTATTGATATTTTGGCGCTCTTTCATTGGGAGCATAGATATTTAATATTGTTATTTCGTTTTGTTCAATTGCCCCTTTAATCATGAGATAATGTCCATCTTTATCTATTATGTTGGCTTTTGCCTTAAAGTTTATTTTATCTGAGTATAGCACTGCCACTCCTGTTCACTTTTTGTTGCAGTTAGCTTGGTATACTTTTTCCCATCATTTCACTTTTAATCTGTTTCTGTCTCTGTGTGTGAGGTGCGTCTCTTGCAGACAACATATTGAAGGATGCTTGTTTTGTTATCCATCCTGCCACCATCCGTCTCTTAATAGGTGCATTCAATCCATTTACGTTCAGTGTTTTTATCGATAGGTATTGATTTAGGTGTTGTCATTATATTCGTTTTTTTTTTTGTGGTGTTGCTGCTTCTTTGTTCTGTTTGTCTTTCTCTGTTGAATTCATGCTTTGTGTGCTCTTTCTTGTGCATTTCCTTATAGTTTTAATGTTTTCATATTCTTCTTGGGTTATCATTCTCTTGGTATGCTGTGAAGTGTTAATTTTCTTTGAGGTTGGCTTATGGTCCATTGAATTCTCTGTCCATTTAGTGTAGTTTATTTTATCCTGTAATTGACCTGACCTTCTCCCTATCTGGGTCTCTTTTCCTGCGTGTTTACCTTCTTTACACTGTACTTGTTTTGGTCATAGACTGACTTCCCAAAGTCTCTGAGTTTGTTCTTATAGTTTTGTTTTGTTACCAATTCTTCTTTTTGTTGACTTAATTCAGGGAGGTGCTGCCACGTATGTCAATCTCTGGATGTTGTCT
>NW_006408926.1:1405082-1409024 GCF_000296735.1 Chrysochloris asiatica
CTTTCAGTCACTTCTGCCCTCCTCTCCTTGCTGTTAGGTGTTGTCTAGTCAATTCCAACCCATAGCAACCCTGTATAGGGTCTCCGAGGAGTGGCTGGCAGGCATGAACCACCGACCCTGCAGCTCAAAAGGCCCTGCAGTGTATCACCTCAGCCCACAGCACTGTGCCGGACTCCTCTCAAACCAGTGAAAACAAAAAAGCACACCACATATGACACGCTTCCACGTCCCCTGCACAGGGCCTCCAAGGAGCAGCCCGTGAGCTTGAACCACCAACTCCGCATACCAAAAGGCCCTGCAGTGGCACCCCAATCCAAAGCGTTACAATGGGACGCCTCTCAAAGCAGTGAATGTAAGCCAACCAAGTAGGAAACACATCCGCATCTCCTGTATAAAGTTTCCAATGAGTGGCTGGTGAGCATGAACCACCGGCCCTATCCCACCGGCCTTGTCATTCAAAAGAATTTGCAGTGCAGCATCTCAACCCACAGCACAACACTGTTCTCCCTCTCAAACCAGTGAAGAAAGGCAGACCAAACCCGCGTCTCAGCCTGGCCTGGGTGCGTAAGCTCCTGGCAGAGGAAAGCGTCAGCGGTGGGGGCAGGTACTAGCCACTAGGCTAAGCCCCCAACTCCACTCACCCAGATGTAAGTGGGCAAACCGTGAGCGCACCCACTCCCAAAACCAAACAAAATCAGCAAAGTACACTGTGCACCTTTTTTTTTTTTTTTTCCACCTAAATGTTCCTGCGGAACATTTCCATGGCGTCTCTGTGTCTGTGGCCCCTATTTAGTCCAGCCACACTGTCTAGCCCTGAATGTGAGCCCAGGAGCCTGGCCGACAGACTCAAGCATATGCGACCTCTTGCCTCTGCTCCAAATTCCAAAGGTTACAAGCCTTCAAGGCTCCAAACCACTCCTATATCTGTGGGTCTGAATCCCAGAGCTTTGCCTTGCCTCCTTTCTGACTGGAATTCCGAGCTACTTTTGACGCCGACCTTCACTATGCCTTCACCGTAGCCACCAGCAAGCGCTGCCCTCCCTGCTTCTTTAGTTAGTCTGTAATGTTCTTACTCTGTTTCAGGCCCCTCTGAGTTTTGCTACTTGTTGAAATGCTGTGGGGTGGATTCTGACCCACAGCTACCCAGTATAGGGTTTCGAACAGCAACTGTTGAGCTAGAACCACAGTTTCTGCAATTCTATAGGCTTTGCAGTTTGGGGGATTAAACCACAGTGGGGGTGCTTTGTTACTGATATTAAGCTGCTACTCAGCTTGGGCTGGCCCAAACCCTGATGCTTTGATGGGCGTGCTTGAAGCTAGGAGGCTGGGCAGAGGGCTGGCCTAGGCTGAAGATGTGAGGGATGGGCTTAGTTCTTGTAGGCAGATGGGGTCTGATTTTGATGATGTATAAAATGCATCTTTTTGTCTCCCTGTTCCTAGAGCCCCCCAATTTGTCCTATATACACGCCGGTAATTCCCAATGTGGCAATGAGGACCCTGCTGGAATGGACTATGTTGGTTCCTGTGGCCCGACTGGTTCTCTAAGAGCGTCAGCCATTTGAATGGGTCTGCTCAGGCCCTGCTAAGTTCTGCAGTGGGTGGGGCTGTCCCCGGATAGGAGGCCGGAGCAGGCGGGTAGAAGTTAAAAATGCTCATAACTCAATAATTTGATCCTTCAAAAAAACAAGTTCATAAAGTTGCAGCCTAATGTTTTATGTTTGCCCAAAAGGAGTCTGTTTACCAGTCGGAGGCCCCAATTTGTGATACCGCCCCCTACTTTTTCCCGAGCTCGTGTACCTGTCCTGCCCAGTCAGGGATGCGCTGCCTTCTGCCTCGAATACTTTGTATTTTTAAACTTTCATAACTAGCCATTACTTTGAAAGCAGATTCTAGTAGACTGTATTATTCAAAGAGTTAAGATTCCTATAAGTCAACCATAAAAAAATGTTTAGAGATTCCTGCCAAAAAACACATTTATGATTCTTAGCCTTCTCTTGGAGAAGGCTACTGATTTCAACTTACGATTCAACTCCTTTTTGTGAAACAGAAACCCTCCTTAGTATGAAAAGCATATGAAGGGATCTTTTGAAAGAGATAGGAAGTTTGTAACTGATAGAATAATGGTGACATCAAGAAACGGGAAACACAAGCTTTCCAAAACGTCCAAAAGGTTCTTTGGGCAGGAAATCACTCTAACAAGTTAGTATTTCTATTTTGCCATTACGGCATGAAAATAGTTTCCTAATCATGACATCCTTAGGAAACATTCTCATTATTGTAACACAAACTTAGGTTTCATTCCTGTATGTGAAAAAGCTTTTCATGTTGAATCCTTTCTGTCTTTAAACAGTCCTAAATAATCATTACTTTGAAAGCAGATTTTAGGAGATTATATTATTCAAAGAGTTAAGATTCCTATAAGTTAACCATAAGACATTGTTTAGAGATTCCTGTCAAACAAAATATTTAGGATTGTTAGACTTCTCTCAAAGAAGGCTACTGATTTCAATTTAGGATTCAACTCCTTTTAGTGAAACTGAATTTCCCCTTGGTACGAGAAGCGTATTAAGGGGTCTTTTGAAAGAGATAGGCAGTTTGTAACTGATAGAATGATGGTGACATCAAGAAACGGGCAAACACCAGCTTTGCAAAACTTCCAAAAGGTTCTTTGGGCAGATAAACACTCTAAAAAGTTAGTATTTCTATCTTGCCATTACGGCAAGAAAATAGTTTGCTATATCATGACATCCTTAAAGAAACGTTCTCACTAATGTAAAACAAGCTTAGGTTTCATTCCTGTATGTGAAAAGGCTATCCCTGTTGAATCCTTTGTATCTTTCAACTATCTTAACTACTCATTACTTTGAAAGCAGATTCTAGGAGACTTTATTATTCAAAGAGCTAAGATTCCTATAAGTCAACCATAAGACATTGTTTACAGATTTCTGCCAAACAGCACATTTAGGATTGTTAGCCTTCTCTCAAAGAAGGCTACTGATTTCAATTTAGGATTCAACTTCTTTTTGTGAAACTGAAATCCCCCTTGGTACAGAAAGCATATGTAGGGGTCTTTTGAAAGATATAGGCAGTTTGTAACTGATAGAATGATGGTGATACCAACAAACTGGAAAATGCAAGCTTTCCAAAACTTCCAAAAGGTTCTTTGGCCAGGAAAACACTCTAACAAGTTAGTATTTCTATCTTGCCATTGTGGATAGAAAATAGATTCCTAATCATGACATCTTTCGAGAAACATTCTCATTAGTGTAGTACAAGCTTAGGTTTCATTCCTATATGTAAAAAAGCTTTGCCTGTTGAATCCTTTTTGTTTTTAAATTGTCCGAACAAGTCATTACTTTGAAAGCAGATTCTAAGAGATTTTATTACTCAAAAAGTTAAGATTCCTACAAGTCATATAAGACATTGGTTAGAGATCCGGCCAAACCGAACATTTAGGAGTGTTAGCCTTCTCTAGAAGAAGGCTACTGATTTCAATTTAGGATTCAACTTCTTTTAGTGAAACTGAAATCCCCCTTGGTACGAAAAGCATATGAAGGGGTCTGTTCAAAGAGATAGGCAGTTTGTAACTGATAGAATAATGGTGACATCAAGAAATGGGCAAACACAAGCTTTCCAAAACTTTCCAAAGGTTCTTTGGCAAGAAAACACTCTAACAAGTTAGTATTTCTATCTTGCAATTACGGCACATTCTGCAAGTCTGCTCCTGGCCACCAGCTCTTAGTCCTTCATTTCTTAGTTGATGAATCTAGGGTCCTCAGCCCATCCCCCTCTCCATGCCCCCATCTCTGCCTCCATCTCTGGAGCTGCTGCTTCTCTGGATATGTTCCCACATTCTATTTGTGTGTTCCTCTCTTGATGGTCCTAGGGTCCTCTGTTTCTGGACTGTAAGATTAACCACTCCCCTTTTTTTGTTACAAAACT
>NW_006408926.1:1410087-1410513 GCF_000296735.1 Chrysochloris asiatica
TCCCAGATCCTCTGTTCTTATAATTTTATTCTGTTCTTGACTCTTTTTTTTGTCAACTGAGTTCAGGTTGATGCTGCCATGTTCGTCATTCTGTAGATGTTATGTGTACTTGCTGGTTCTCAGTATACAGAACTTCCTTTAGGATGTTTTTCATAGCAGGGTTGACTTTGGCAAAATCCCGTAGCTTCTGCCTATCCTGGAATATTTTGATTACACCATCATATTTGATTGACAGCTTTGCTGGGTAGAGGATTCTTGGGTGGCAGTTTTTTTTCTTTCAGGTTTTATATATGTCTCCCAATTGCCTTCTTGCCTGCATGGTTTCTGTTTAGAAATCCAAGCTTAATCTGATTTGCTTGCCTTTGTATATTATAGTTCTCTTTTCCCTAGCTGCTTTCAAGATGCTGTCTTTATCTTTGATTTTGG
>NW_006408926.1:1411096-1417009 GCF_000296735.1 Chrysochloris asiatica
TTTTGGTATTTTTTATGCTTTCTGAATGCCTCCAGGTAGATGTGATCACGATACGGGCTTCCTTTTTCACTCTTCTTCCTGAGAAGTTTCAAGATACCACTGTTGGTTGTTTTCACGTAATTTATGGTTTAATTTTCAGACTGTTTCCTCTTTTGACTGCTTGTCCTGCTCCACAATCCCCGTTCAGTCCTTTTTTCTAGTTGAAAGAGTTCAGGGCCGGCTGTGGCTGTTTGGTTTTAATTGGAAACTGTCTCTTTAAATTTTGAGGAGATCTGTGTGAATGCGTAGTAGAACCCTCCAAGGATGGGGCTGGGGTGCCCACTAGCTCAGGCACCCTTATAGTTACCCGAATGGAGGTGTGCAGACAGCAAGGGACCAATGAACAGATACCAAAATAAAAGAATGTCCACACATTTATCCCAGCAGTTCACCAGTCGTCTGTGGCCGTTCCGATCATTTCTCCATGTGGTCTCACCCAAGATGGTGGCTACTGGAGCAGCCGAGGATCCCGGACTAGAAAGCAATAGTTTTCTTGCTTCTGAAACAGATTCCTCCAGCCTTGAGCCTTTAAACCTTCTAAGTATTCCTTTATATGTGGTTCAGAGTTCTGGGACAATCCGCTGAACCTGCTTGGTGAGGTATTCTGTGTTATTGTTGGTGGAGCTCTCTGCTATACGTTCACCCGATCCACCATCTTGTTTGTTCCCCCGAATCCTTTGTATTTTTAAACTGTCCTAACTTGTCATTACTTTGAAAACAGATTCTAGGAGACTATAATATTCAAAGAGTTAAGATTCCTATAAGTCAACCATAAGACATTGTTTAGAGATTCCTGCCAAACAGCACATTTAGGATTGTTGCCCTTCTCTTGAGGAAGGCTACTGATTTCAATTTAGGATTCAACTCCTATTTGTGAAACTGAAATCCCCCTTGGTACGAAAAGCATATGAAGGAGTCTTTTGAAAGACATAGGCAGTATATAACTCATAAAATGATGGTGATACCAACAAACGGGCAAACACAAGCTTTCCAAAACTTCCAAAATGTTCTTTGGCCAGGGAAACACTCTAACAAGTTAGTATTTCTATCTTGCCATTACGGCCAGAAAATAGTTTCAGAATCATGACATCCTTCAAGGAACATTCTCATTAGTTTAGTACAAGCTTAGGTTTCATTCCTGTATGTGAAAAAAGCTTTCACTTTTGAATCCTTTGTATCCTTAAACTGTCATAACTAGTCATTACTTTGAAAGTGGATTGTAGGAGATTGTATTATTCACAGAGTTCAGATTCCTATAAGTCATATAAGACATTGTTTAGAGATTTTTGCCAAACAGCACATTTAGGATTGTTGTCTTCTCTCCAAGAAGGCTACTGATTTCAATTTAGGATTCAACTCCTATTTGTGAAACTGAAATCCCCTTAGGTACGAAAAGCATATGAAGGAGTCTTCTGAAAGACATAGGCAGTTTGTAACTGATAGAATGATGGTTATATCAAGAAACGGGCAAACACAAGGTTTAAAAAACTTCCAAAAGGTTCTTAGGGCAGGAAAACACTCTAACAAGTTTGTATTTCTATCTCGCCAATACGCCAAAAAAATAGTTTCTTAAATCATGACATCCTTAAAAAAATGTTCTCATTAATATAATACAATCTTAGGTTTCATTCCTTTATATGAAAAAGCTTTCACTTTTGAATCCTTTGTATCTTTCAACTGTCCTACCTAGTCATTACTTTGAAAGCAGGTTTTAGGAGACTGTATTCTTCAAATAATTAAGATTCCTATAAGACAACCATAAGACATTGTTTAGAGATTCCTGCCAAACAGCACATTTAGGATTGTTAGCCTTCTCTTGAATACAGCTACTGATTTCAATTTAGGATACACTGCTTTTTGCAAAACTGAAATCCCGCTTGGCACGAGAAGTGTATGAAGGGTCTTTTGAAAGAAATAGGCAGTTTGTAACTGATAGAATGTGGGTGACATCAAGAAACGGGCAAAGACAAGCTTTCCAAAACTTCCAAAAGGTTCTTTCAGCAGGAAAACACTCTAACAAGTTAGTGTTTCTATCTTGCCATTAAGGTAAGAAAAGACTTTCCTAAATAAATGACATTCTTTAAAAAAGTTCTCATTAATGTAATACAAGCTTAGGTTTCATTCCTTTATGTGAAAAAGCTTTCCCTGTTGAATCCTTTGTATCTTTAAACAGTCCTAACTTTGAAAGCAGGTTTTAGGAGACTGTATTATTCAAAGACTCAAGATTCCTCTCAGTCAACTATAAGACAATGTTTAGATATTCATGCCAAACAGCACATTTAGGATTCTGAGTCTTGTCTCGAAGAAGGCTACTGATTTCAATTTAGGATTCAACTCCTTTTTGTGAAACTGAAATCCCCCTTGGTACGAGAAGCATATGAAGGGGTCTTTTGAAAGAGATAGGCAGTTTGTAAGTGATAGAACGATGGTGACATCAAGAAATGGGCAAACACAAGCTTTCCAAAACTTCCAGAAGTTTCTTTCGGCAGGAAAACACTCTAACAGATTAGTATTTCTGTCTTGCAATTACGGCAAGAAAATAGTTTCCTAAATCATGACATCCTTAAAGAAACATTTTCATTAATGTAATACAAGCTTAGGTTTCATGCCTGTATGTGAAAAAACTTTCCCTGTTGAATCCTTTGTATTGTTAAACTGTCCTAACTAGTCAATACTTTGAAAGCAGATTCTTGGAGATTGTATTATTCAAAGAGTTAAGATTCCTATTAAGTCAACCATAAGACATTGTTTAGAGATTCCTGGTAAACAACACATTTAGGATTGTTAGCCTTCTCTTGAAGAATGCTACTGGTTTCAATTGAGGACTCAACTCCTTTTGTGAAACTGCAATCCCCCTTGGTATGAAAAGCATATGAAGGGTCTTTTGAAAGAGATAGGCAGTTTGTAACTTATAGAATGATATTGACATCAAGAAACAGGCAAACACAAGCCTTCCAAATCTTCCAAAAGGTTCGTTGGACAGGAAAACACTCTAACAAGTTAGTATTCCTATCTTGCCATTACGGAAAGAAAATATTTTCCGATATTAACCCATTGGTAGAACCCCCAGATCTGAGGTACGAGCCCCTTCAGTTACCAATCTTAACCCCATTGTTAGTACCTCAGCTCTGAGCCCCCAGCGCCTTCAGTTACCTATATTAACCCCATTGGTAGGACTCCAAACTCTGAGCACCCAGCCCCTTCAGTTACCTATATTAACCTCATAGGACCCCCAGCTGTGAGCACCCAGCCACTCAGTTACCTGTATAAACCCAATTAATCCTATTTTAGCACCTCCAGTTCTGAGCACCCAGCTCCTTCAGTTACCTATGTTAACCCAATTGGTAGCACCTGCAGCTAAGAGCACCCAGCCCCTTCAGTTACCTATATAAACCAAATTGATAGGACCCTCAGCTAAGAGCACCCAGCCCCTTCAGCTACTTATATTAACCCCACTGGTAGGACCCAGCTCTGAGTTTCCAGCCCCATCAGTTACATATATTAACCCCATTAGTAGGACCCCTAGCTCTGAGCACCCAGCCCCTTCAGTTGCCTATATTAACCCCATTGTTAGGACCCCAATCTTTGAGCACCCAGCCCCTTCAGTTACCTATATAAACTCCATTGGTAGGACCTCCAACTCTGAGCTCCCAGCCCTTTCAGTTGCCTATAATAACACCATTGGTAGGACGCTCATCTCTGAGCATCCACCCCCTCCAGTTACCTGTATTAACCCCATTAGTAGAACCCCTATCTCTGAGCACCTAGCCCTTTCAGTTGCCTATATTAACCCCATTGGTAAGACCCCCGCCCCAGCTCTGAGCACCCATCCCCTTCAGCTACCTATATTAACCCCATTGGCAGGACCCCTAGCTATGAGCACCCAGCCATTTCAGTTGCCTATATTAACCCCATTGGTAAGACCCCCAGTTCTGAGCACCCAGCCCTTGATTTATCTATATTAACTCAATTGGTAGGACCTCCAGCTCTGAGCTCACAGGCCCTTCCGTTACCTATATTAAACCCCATGATTAGGACACCCAACTGTGAGCACACAGCCCCTTCAGTTACCTATATTAACCCCATTGGTAGGACCCCCAGCTCTGAACACCTGCCCCTTCAGTTTCCCACACTAACCCCATTGGTAGGACCCACAGCTTAGAGATCCGAGCCTCTTCAGTTACCTATCTTAACCCAATTGGTAGGACGCCCAGCTCTCAACACCCAGCCCCTTCATTTACCTATATTAACCATATTGGTAGGACCCCCAGCTCTGAGCATCCAGCCCCTTAAGTTACCTATATTAACACCATTGATAGGACACACAGCTATGAGCACCCAGCTCCTTCAGTTACCTATAATAACCCCATTGTTAGGACCCAGAGCACTGAGCACTCAACCCCTTCAGTTAAATATATTAACCACATTGGTAGGACCCCCAGATCTGATGACCCAGCCCCTTCAGTTACCTCTATTAACCCCATTTGTATGACCCCTGTCTCTGACCACCCAGCCCATTCAGTTATCTACATTAAACCCATTGGTAGGATCCCCAGCTCTAAGCCCCCAGGCCCTTCAGTTACCTATATTAACCCCATTGGTTAGACCCTCATATCTGAGATCCGAGCCCCTTCAGGTACCGATAAGAACTCCATTGTTAAGACCTGCAGCTCTGAGCACACAGCCCCTTCAATTACCTATATTAAAACTATTGGTAGGACCCCCAGCTTTGAGCACCCAGCCGCTCAGTTACTTATATTAACCACATTGGTAGAACCTCCAGCTCTGAGCACCCAACCCCTTCAGTTACCTATATTAACCCAATTGGTAGCACCCCCAGCTCTGAGCAGCCATCCCCTTCATTTACCTATATGAACCCCTTTGGTAGGACCCTCAGCCCTGAGCACCCAGCCCCTACAGCGACCTATGTTAACCCCTTTGGTAGGACCACAGCTATGAGTTCCCAGCCCATTCAATTACCTATATTTACCCCATTAGTAGGACCCCTAGCTCTGAGCACCCAGCCCCTTCAGTAGCCTATATTAACCCCATTGGTAGGAACCCCAGCTCTGAGCACCCAGCTCCTTCAATTACTTATATTAATGCCATTGGTAGGACCTCCAGCTCTGAGCTCCCAGCCCCGTCAGTTACCTATATTAGCACCATTGTTATTACACCCAGCTCTGAAAACACATCCCCTTCAGTTACCTAACAACCCCATTGGTAGAAATCCCAGCTCTGAACTTCCAGCCCTTCAGTGACCTATATTAACCCCATTGGTCGGACCCACAGATATGAACACCCAGCCCCTTCAGTTCCATATATTAACCCCATTGTTAGGGCCCCCAGCTCTGAGCACCCAGCGCCTTCAGTTACCTATATTGGCCCTACTGGTAGGACTCTCAGATCTGAGCTCCCAGCCATTCCAATTACCTATATAAACCCCAATGGTAGGACCACCAGCTCTGAGCTCCCAGCAACTTCAGTATGCTATATTAACCCCTTGGGTAGGACCCCAGGCTCTGAGATCCCAGCCCCTTCAGTTACCTATATTAACCCCATTGGTAGGACCCCCATCCCTGAACACCCAACCCCTTCAGTTACCTATATTAACTCTATTGGTAGTAACCCTAGCTCTGAGCTCCAACTCCATTTAGTTACCTATATTAACCAGATAGGTAGGATGCCCAGCTCTGAGCACCCAGCCCCTTCAGTTAGGTACGTTAACACCATTGATAGGACCCCATCTCTGAGCACCCAATTCCTTCAGTTACGTATGTTAACCCTATTGGTAGGACCCCCAGCTCTGAGCACCCAACCCCTTCAGTTACCTATATTAACACCATTGTTAGGACTCCCAGCTCTGAGCACTCA
>NW_006408926.1:1417529-1424543 GCF_000296735.1 Chrysochloris asiatica
CCCCTGCTCTGAGCACTCAGCCCCTTCAATTACCTATATTAACCACATTAGTAGGACCCCCAGCTCTGATGACCCAGCCTCTTCAGTTACCTCTATTAACCCCATTGGTAGGGCCCCCAGCTCTGTCCACACAGCCCATTCAGTTACCTATATTAACTCCATTGGTAGGACCCCCAACTCTGAGCACTCATCCCATTCAGTTACCTATATTAACCCCATTGGTAGGATCCCCAGCTCTGAGCCCCAGCCCCTTCAGTTACTTATATTAACCCAATTGGTAGGACCTCCATCTAGAGCACCCATCCCCTTCAGCTACCTATATTAACCCCATTGGCAGGACCCCTAGCTATGAGCACCAAGCCCGTTCAGTTGCCTATATTAACCCCTTTGGTAAGAACCCTCAGTTCTGAGCACCCAGCCCCTTGATTTATCTATATTAACCCAATGGGTAGGACCTCCATCTCTGAGTTCACAGGCCCTTCCAATACCTGTATTAAACCCCATTGTTAGGACACCCAACTGTGAGCACACAGCCCCTTCACTTACCTATCTTAACTCAATTGGTAGGACGCCCAGCTCTCAGCACCCAGCCCCTTCCTTTACCTATATTAACCACATTGGTAGGACCCCCAACTCTGAGCATCCAGCCCCTTAAGTTACCTATATTAACACCATTGATAGGACCCACAGCTATGAGAACCCATCCCCTTCAGTTACCTATATTAAAACCATTGGTAGCACCCAGCCGCTCAGTTACTTATATTAACCACATTAGTAGAACCTCCAGCTCTGAGCACCCAACCCCTTCAGTTACCTATATTAACCCAATTGGTATCACCCCCAGCTCTGAGCACCCAGCACCTTCATTTACCTATATTAACCCCATTGGTAGGACCCTCAGCCCTGAGCACCCAGCCCCTACAGCTACCTATATTAACCCCATTGGTAGGACCACAGCTATGAGCTCCCGGCCTTCAATTACCTATATTTACCCCATTAGTAGGACACCTAGCTCTGAGCAACCAGCTCCTTCAATTACCTATATTAACCCCATTGGTAGGTGTTGGGAGCAATGAGGGTAGAGGATAGCTTCAATTTACTACTTGACACAATCCAGTGAATAGTAGAGTAGTCTGGAAAAACAGATAACTCTCAGAAGTTGCTTTCTACCTTCTCTTTAGAGTAATTCTTAAATTTACTTATAAAAATATATAATTTGGCAATATTCACAGCCTTTCACTATGAGTTCTACAAACCTTAGGATAAACTAGCTTAGCAGCAATTGGTTTCAGTCTTGGTGGATTGAATACAAAAAGAAATTGTATAAATTACTCCCTTTCCTTAGAAAACCTAAGTAACTACATTTGTGAGGCCACAAAAACAGAAAGCTTATTAGAGTCAAGCTGACCTACCCCCATAGGCCTCACCATAATTAGTCACTAGCTAGAATTCACAAATCCCTACATACAAGCACCTGTGTAAACAAGCAGAAAATAATAAAATTAAGTGAAAGATAGTTTTGATTTAATAATCTATACTTCCTGGAGCAATTAGCCAGGTTGGGCTTTATGCCATATAACTTCCAAGCAATTTAATGAATACTTTAAAATAATAAATAAGTAGATGCTAGTTATACCTTTATTATAAAAATAATAATACATTAGGTAGGATAGAAAGTTTAAAATTAGTCAGTAGGAATAATGAGGTAGTGCAAGCATTAATGATTAGTAGAAACTGATGTTACTAAGAAAGTGTAATCAGTAGTCTGAAAAGTAGCAATGATTTGTGTAAAGTTTGACTTAATCTTTAAGTGGATGCAAGAAGAAACCGTTTATCACATGCTGAGGAAAGAGATGAAAGTCAGTTGAACATCACAGAAATATTTTTGTCAAAGTTGTCTAATGACCAGGTGCAAGAATGTTGTGATTAACTGTGTAATGAATAAAGAAAAGATCAAAGTGTTAATTCATTATGTACTGTGTAGTTTTAAGTATAAAAAATAAAGACTTGCTGAGCTGGGCTAGCAGAAGAGGCAGAGCTAGGAGAAAGAAGTAGAGGGCAGAAGAGGAAGAAGCCAGTAGAGGCAGAACTATCAGAAAGCAGAAGGAGCTGTCAGAGAAAGGAGAGGGAGAAGAAGCAGAGAGCAGGAGGGAGAAGTCAGAGGGCAGACAGCAGAGAGAACAGGAAGCAGAGAGCAGAGAGCAGAGAGCAGAGGGCAGACAGCAAAGAGAACAGGAAGCAGAAGCAAGGGCAGAAGCTAGAGAGCATAGCCGGACAGCACAGCAAGTTGAAAAGCCTCTCAAATTGTATTCATTTCTTCACCCGATGTTTCAACGTATTCGCTCTTGTCCCACGACCCACGTGGAGGCAGGAACCCCCGCAGGTATGACCTCCAGCTCTGAGCTCCCAGCCTCTTCAGTTACCTATATTAACACCATTGTTATTATGCCCAGCTCTGACAACCCATCCCCTTCAGTTACCTAACTTAACCCCATTGGTAGAAATCCCAACTCTAAACATCCAGCCCTTCAGTGACCTATATTAACCACATTGGTCGGACCCACAGATATGAACACCCAGCCCCTTCAGTTCCATATACTAACCCCATTTTTAGGGTCCCCAGCTCTGAGCACCCAGCCCCTTCAGTTATCAATATTGACCCTACTGGTAGGACTCTCAGATCTAAGCTCCCAGCCTCTTCAGTTACCTATATAAACCCCAATGGTAGGACCACCAGCTCTGAGCTCCCAGCAACTTCAGTATGCTATATTAACCCCTTGGGTAGGACCCCAAGCTCTGAGATCCCAGCCCCTTCAGTTACCTATATTAACCTCATTGGTAGGACCCCCAGCTCTGAGGACCCATCCTCTTCAGTTACCTATATTAACTCTATTGGTAGTACCCCTAGCTCTGAGCTCCAACTCCATTCGTTTACATATATTAACTAGATAGGTAGGACGCCCATCTCTGAGCACCCAGCCCCTTCAGTTAGGTATGTTAACCCCATTGGTAGGGCCCCCAGCTCTGAGCACCCAGCCCCTTCAGTTACCTATGTTAACCCGAATGGTAGTACCACCAGCTGTGAGCACCCAGCCCCTTCAGTTACCTATTTTAACCCCATTGGTAGGAGCCCCAGCTCTGAGCTCTCAGCCCTTTCAATTACCTATATTAACGCCATTTAAAGGAACCCCAGCTCTAAGCACACAGCCCCTTCAGTTACCTATATTAACACCATTGGTGAGACCCCCAGCTATGAGCACCCAACCCCTTTAGTTACCTATATTAACCTCATTGTTAGGAATCCCTGCTCTGAGTACTCAGCCCCTTCAGTTACCTATATTAACCACATTAGTAGGACCCCCAGCTCTGACGACCCAGCCTCTTCAATTATCTCTATTAACCCAATTGGTAGGACGCCCAACTCTCAGCACCCAGCCCTTTCAGATACCTATATTAACCCCATTGGTAGGACCCTAAGCCCTGAGCACACAGCCCCTTCAGTTACCTATATAAACACCACTGATAGGACCTAGAGCACTGTGCACTCAACCCTGTTATTTTCCTTTATGAAACCCATTGCAGCACCTCCAGCTCTGAGGTCCCAGCCCCTTCCGTTACCTATATTAACACCATTGGTAGGACAACAAGCTGTGAGCACCCAGCCCCTTCAGGTACCTAATTTAACCCCATTGGTAGGACTCCAAGCTCTGAGCACCCAGCCCCTTCAGTTACCTATATTAACCCCATTGGTAGGACCCCCAGGTCTGAGAACCCAGTCCCTTCAGTTACCTATATTAACACCAATGGTAGGACCTCCAGCTCGGAGCTCCCAGCCCCTTCAGTATCCTATATTAATCCCTTTGGTAGAACCCCCAGCTCTGAGATCCCAGTGCCTTCAGTTACCTATATTAATCCCATTGTTAGGATCCCCAGCTGAGAATACACAACCCCTTCTGTTACCTATATTAACCACATTGGTGGGACCTCTAGCTCTGAGCTCCCAGCCCATTCAGTTACCTATATTAACACAATTGGTAGAACCTTCAGCTCCGAGCACCCAGTTCCTTCAGTTACCTATATTAACCTAATTGTTAGGACCCCCAGCTATAAGACCCAAATCCTTCATTTACCTATATAAAGTCATTGGTAGGACCCCAGCTCTGAGCACGCAGCCCCTTCAATTACCTAACTTAACCCCATTGGTAGAACCCCCAGCTCTGAGCTTCCAACCCTTCAGTGACCTATATTAATCCCATTGGTCAGACCCACAGATATGAACACCCAGCCCCTTCAGTTACTTATATTAACCCCATTGGTAGGACCCCCAGCTCTGAGCACCCAGCCCCTCCAGTTACCTATATTAACCCCACTGGTAGGACTCTCAAATCTGAGATTCCCAGCCCCTTCAGTTACCTATATTAACCCCAATGGTAGGACCGCCAGCTCTGAGCTCCCAGAAACTTCAGTTTGCTATATTAACCCCTTTGGTAGGACCCCCAGCTCTGAGATCCCAGCCCCTTGAGTTACCTATATTAACCCCATTGGTAGGACCTCCATCCCTGAACACCCAACCCCTTCAGTTGCCTATATTAATCTCATTGGTTGAACCCCCTGCTCTGAGCTCCCATCCTCTTCAGTTACCTATATTAACCCCATAGGTAGTACCCTTAGCTCTGAGCTCCAAGCCCATTCAGTTACCTTTATTAACCAGATAGGTAGAACGCCCAGCTCTGAGCACCCAGCCCCTTCAGTAAGGTATGTTAACCCCATTGGTAGGACCACCAGCTCTGAGCACCCAACCCCTTCAGTTACGTATGTTAATCCCATTGGTAGTACCCTCAGCTTTGAGCACCAAGCCCCTTCAGTTACCTATATTAAACCCATTGGTAGGATCCCCAGCTCTGAGCATCCAACCCTTTCAGTTACCTATATTAACCCCTTTGTAGGACCCCCAGCTCTGGCGACCCAGCCTCTTCAGTTACCTGTATTAACCCCATTGGTAGGACTCCCAGCTCTGGGCACACACCCCTGCAGTTAGCTATATTAACCCCATTGGTAGGACCACCAGATTGAGCACCCAGTCCTTTCAGTTACCCCATTGGTAGGACCCCCAGCTCTGACTACCCAAACCATTCAGTAACCTATATTAACTCCATTGGTAGGATGCCCAGCTCTGGGCCTCCAGACCCTTCTTTTACCTATATTAACCCGATTGATCGAACCCCCTGATCTGAGCTCTGAGCCCCTTCAGTTACCTATATTAAAACCATTGTTATTACACCCAGCTCTGAAAACCCAGCCTTTTCAGTTACCTATATTAACCCCATTGGTAGGACCCCAGCTCTGAGCTCCAAGCCCCATCAGTTACCTATATTAACCCCATTTGTAGGATCCCTAGCTTAGAGCACCCAGCCCCTTCAGTTACCTATATAAATACCATTGGTAGGACCGCCAGCTCTGAGCTCCCAGTAACTTCACTTTGCTATATTAACCCCTTTGGTAGGACCCCCAGCTCTGAGATCCCAGCCCCTTGAGTTACCTATGTTAACCCCATTGGTAAGACTCCCATCCCTGAACACCCAACCCCTTCAGTTACTTATATTAACCTCCTTGGTTGAACCCCCAGCTCTGAGCACCCATCCTCTTCAGTTGCCTATATTAACCACATTGGTAGTACCCTTAGCTCTGAGCTCCAAGCCCATTCAGTTACCTATATTAACCAGATAGGTAGGACACCCAGCTCTGAGCACCCAGCCCCTTCAGTTATGTATGTTAACCCCATTAGTAGGACCTCCAGCTCTGAGCACCAAGCCCCTTCAGTTACCTTTATTAACCCCATTGGTAGGACCACCAGCTGTGAGCACCCAGCCACAACAGGTACCTATATTAACTCCACTGGTAGGACCCCAATCTCTGCTCACCCAGCACCTTCAGTTACCTATATTAACCCCACAGGTAGAATCCACAGATCTGAGCTCCCAGGTCCTTCAGTTACCTCTATTTTCCTTATTGGTAGGACCCCCAGCTGTGAGCACTCAACCCCTTTAGTTACATATATTAACCACATTGGTAGGACCCCCAGCTCTGAGCTCCCAGCACTTTCTGTTACCTATATTAACCCCATTAGTAGAACCCTCAGCTCTGAGCATCCAACCCTTTCAGTTACCTATATTAACCTCTTTGGTAGGACCCCCAGCTCTGAGCACACACCCCATGAGTTATCTATATTAACTCCATTGGTAGGACCCCCAGATTGAGCACCCAGCCCTTTCAGTTACCTATATTAACCCCATTGGTAGGACCCCAAGCTCTGAGCACCCAGCCCCTTCAGTTACCTATATTAACCCCATTGTTAGGACCTACAGCTCTGAGCACTCAGCCCTTTCAGTTACCTGTATTAACCCCCTGGTAGGACCCCCAGCTCTGACTACTCAACCCATTCAGTTACCTATATTAACTCCATTGTTCAGATGCTCAGCTCTGAGCACCCAGCCCCTTCTTTTACCTATATTAACCCCATTGGTCTGATCCCCAGATCTGAGCTCTGAGCACCTTCATTTACCAATATGAACCCCATTGCTAGGACCCCCAGTTCTGAGCACACAACCGCTCAGTTACCTATATTAACCTCATTGGTAGCACCTTAAGCTCTGAGCACCCAACCCCTTCAATTACCTATATTAACCCCTTTGGTAGGACCCGCAGCTGTGAGCATCGAGCCCTTTCAATTACCTTTAGTAACCCCATTATTAGGACCCCCAGCTCTGAGCACACACCCCATGAGTTAGCTATATTAACCCCATTGGTAGGACCCCCAGATTGAGCACCGAGCCCTTTCAGTTACCTATATTAACCCCATTGTTAGGACCCCCAGCTCAGAGCACCCAGCCCCTTCAGTTACCTCTATTAACCCCATTGATAGGGCCCCCAGATCTGTCCACACAGCCCATTCAGTTACCTATATTAACTCCATTGGTAGGACCCCCAGCTCTGAGCATCCAGCCCCTTCAGTTA
>NW_006408926.1:1424983-1433333 GCF_000296735.1 Chrysochloris asiatica
ACCCAGCCCCTTCAGTTACCTATATTATCCCCATTGGTAGGCCCCCAGCTCTGAGCTCCAAGCCCCATCAGTTACCTATATTAACCCCATTTGTAGAACCCCTAGCTTTGAGCACACAGCCCCTTCAGTTACCTATATAAACACCATTGGTAGTACCCTGAGCATTGGGTACTTATATTCAATTACTTATATTAACCCCATTGCTAGGACCTTCAGCTCTGAGGTCCCAGACCCTTCCATTACCTATATTAACCCCATTGGTAGGACAACAAGCTGTGGGCACCGAGCCCTTTCAGTTACCTATATTAACCCCATTGTTAGGATTCCCAGCTCTAAGCACACAGCCCCTTCAGTTTCCTATATTAACTCCATTGTTAGGACCCCCATCTCTGAGCACCCAGCCACTTCAGTTACATATATTTACACCATTAGTAGGACCCTCAGCTCTGAGAACCCAGACCCTTCAGTTACCTATACTAACTCCAATGGTAGGACCGCCAGCTCAGAGCTCCCAGCCCCTTCAGCATCCTATATTAACCGCTTTGGTAGGACCTGCAACCCTGAGATCCCAGTGCCTTCAGTTACCTATATTAATCCCATTGGTAGGACACCCAGCTCTGAACACCCATCCCATTCAGTTACCTATATTAACGCCATTGTTAGGACCCCAAAATCTGAGTTCCAAGCCCCTACAGTTACTTATATTAACCCCATTGTTAGGACCCTCACTCTGACCACCCAGCCCCTTCAGTTACCTATATTAATACTATTTGTAGGACCCTCAGCTCTGAGCACCCATCACCTTCAGTTACCTATATTATCCCCATTGGTAGGAACCCCATCTCTGAGCACCCAGCCCCTTCAGTTACCTATATTAACCACATTGGTAGGACCCTCAGCCCTGAGCACCCAACCCCTTTAATTACCTATTTTAACCCCATTGTTCGGGCCCCCAGCTCTAAACCCCCAGCCGCTTCAGTACTGTCAAGGTCCTATGTCGGGGTCCAGCCCCGACAAGAAAGTGTGGGTTTCATGAAGAAGGGAGATCTGGTGGTGGAAAGGATAGAGAAAGAGATGAAATATATACAAAAAAAAAACAAAAACAAAAACAAAAACCAGACACATAGATATGATGCAAGCTGGCAGGTCTGGGAGTATATTTCCTAGCATTGCACACAGAACTCAATCTACTTCAGCCTTTTATTCTCTTTTTTAGGGAGGTATTTGTTACTAAGGAAGGATGTAATTCACAAAGGGAGGATGTAATTCACAAAGGGAGAATGTAATTTACAAAGGGAGAATGTGATTCTTTAGATAAGACAGAATACAGAACTGAAATGTGATTAATCATTCAAAACAGGACATAATGAACAACTTTTAAAATATTTAAAAATATTTTCATAGTTTTTCTTAACAATCTAACATTTTTATTTTTACAGAAAAAAGGTTCAATCAAGCTGTTATATATTAACTTTTAGGCTTAAATGATCTAGAGCAGTGACGTGCGGTTTCTTAGGGATACTTAACATAAAGCAAGGTTCCTGAAAGGAGCCAAGCTGTCTCTGTACACTTTGCAAACTTTTGTTTGTGCTTTTGTTTGTGAGCAAGATCTCCGGCACCGGGCTTCATTTATCTATACCTAAAATGCTACATTGCTCTTAATTATCACATTTCTATATACTTTCAGGAGGAACGAGAGCATCTGGGTTAAACTGATTATATTCAGAGGTGGTTTAATGGGGCTGCCACTGATCAACCCAGGGTCTGCGTATGCTGTCCCCAGCATATTCCCCTTCTTTGTTTTAATTGGAGGGTGCGAATGTCGACTGCGAGGGCCAAAATATAGTGTAGCAATGAGACGATAACTGGAAGAAAATAAGAAGGAGAAGAATAAGTCCTCCAATAACAGCACCGTTCTGCAAAAGAGTGTGCCAATTCATAGAGAAGACATAGTTTTTAACAGAGGTAGCAAAACTAGTAGCCACTTCAGTCAGAGACGAAGACCCAACTTGAGAATTACTTATATCAGAAATTTGAGCATGTAACTGTTGAATATCCATGAACAAGCGAGTATTATTTCACAACCCCATAATATAATGTTGAATTAAGTTCCAATCCTGTTCTGTTTTATCATAAGAAAACACAATATTTTGAATCTTATTTCCCATAAACAATATTGCTTCCTCTAAAGCATTTATTCTATTTTGTAAACCTTTATCTATTTGTTCTTGGACTATAAAAGCAAGACTAACATTTCTAGAAAGTTGAATTACATGATGGGCAGTATGAACTGATTGTACAAGGGAGGCAGTGGAAAGCTCAAAAGAAGTAATTTTTCCTATTAATATAGTGATTCCTAAAATGAGAGTGGCAACAACACACATGGCACGTTTAAGGGCCAAAGCAGTACAATGAATGGTCTTAATTCCAGTAATATTAACAGGTAATAAAACATATGGTGGTTGATGAACAATACAATTGGAAAGAAAACAATTAAAGCAAAAAAAAAAAAAAAACCATGAGAAATACTATGGGGGGGTCTCTATACATTTTAAACAAACTTTCAGAACCTGTATAAATTATAGAAAAAGGTGCTGCCACACAAGCAGTAACGGGGTTAGTAGAAGTCACCAGTTGTCCCTGGGTCACAATGGTGGTCTCAGCTTCACGGGTCAATGCCTTAATCTGTCCTCAGGTTGAAGCAGTCAGTCGTTATGGAGGAGTCAGTGGCATACTTGCTAGTTTTTGTAGAGACAGATATTGGAAAGTTGAGCGAGCACGCCTTCCTGTTGTCCACATCGAAGTTGAAGGGGCGGATAAGGCGGTCGGGTATCCATATGGGGGATTCTGCATCCTGTGGATAGACACACGCATAGCCGCACCCAGAGCAGCAGTGTATCTGGGCCCTTCCATTGTAATTTTAAAACATCCTTCCACACAACCAAGGGATAAGAGGAAGGTACAGCATTCCAGTGCCTTTGAATTGCAGAAAAACCTTCAGAATCTTTATTCAAATAATTAAGTACGAAGAGAGAATGAGATAATAAATGATGTGGTGAAATATACTTATATTCAGCAGTAACATCAGTGGTCCCTATGAAAAAAGACTGTTAACCTAAATCCTGCTTGCTATTTTGAGGTTTTATTTTTATAGGAGCAGGGTTTCCTTTTAAAGTTTTTCCTAACCCTTTTACTGGGGCAAAGCCCATTTGCATCATTTGCTGGACAGCAGGATCATTAGATAAAATGAGAAGAGTGCCCATTTGATCAAAAATATCTCTACCCCATAATGTAAGAGGCAGAGAAGACACAATGAAGGGTTGAAAAGTACCAGTATGTTCTCCATCTTTCCAATGTAGAATAATAGAACTTTGAGCAACATTAAAAGCTTTACCTACACCAACCAGGGATGAAGGGGTAGGTGTTGTGGGCCAGGAGGAAGGCCAGTCCTTTCCAGCAATGCATGAGACATCTGCTCCAGTATCTAAAATTCCCTCCATATGTTTGCCTTCAATCGTTAGGATTCTGGTGGGATGACCTCTTTTAATTTCCTCCACCCAAAAGACCAAATCACTAGAACCAAATGCAGAATTATTTCGAGGGGCATTAGTAAGAGTTAAGCCTCGTTTAACTAGAGGTAATAATAGTAATTTAGCAATGCATTGACTGGCATATATCTGTTGAGTTTTTGTAGGGGGCTTAATTAAAATGGTTAATTCTCCAGTATAATCTGTGTCTATAACTCTTGGCAAAACAAGAATGCCTTGTAAAGAGTCGGAGCTTCTTCCTATAATTAGACCCACAGTTCCAGGGGGAATAGGGTCAAAAACACCAGTTGGAATTTTCGTAATGGGTGAGTCTAGAGTTAATATGACTGAGGAGGAGGTACAAAAGTCCAATCCTGCACTCCCTGGTGTGACTCTAAAGAGGCTGTCAATGGTGTTTGTAATTGCTTGGGCTGGAATGGCTTGGCTAAGGATGTCCCCATTATTTGAGGGGCCCAGGACTGGGCCCAAGGGCGGTTTCCCTGCAGCTGTTGTGGTGGTCCTAGCAGATTACCATTTTTATGAAATTTAAAACGACAATCTTTCTGCCAATGAAACACTTTTTCACATTGCGGACAAATAGTATCTGGGACCAGTCCTGTGGATTGATATTGAACGGGTCGGGAAAAATCCTTTTCCTGGGGACAGTCCCGACAAAAATGTCTGGGCTGGCCACATGAAAAGCAGTTGCTGTTGGAGCGTCCCCCTCTTTGTTTTAATTGAGAGGGAACTCCTCCAGGGAAATTTCCTTGTAATGTGGCTGCAATTGCCAAACCTTGAGCCATAGCTGGAGAAAAATCTGCACATAGTCGAACATAATCTCCTATAGTAGCATCTCTCGTGCAGGTTTTAAGGAGAGTCTGACAGGTTTTATTAGCATTTTCATAAGCAAGTTGCCTTATCACTATATCAGCAGCTGTATTATCAGCTATAGATTTAGTGACTACATCTGTAAGATGAGCAATGAAATCAGCATAGGGCTCACTAGGTCCCTGTTTTACCTCAGCCCAAGGAGTCAGTCGATTTTCCACAGAGGGGAGAGTGTGCCAGGCTCTTAAAGCACAAGTGGAAATCTCTACCAAAATATCCCAGGGAATGTGCAGCTGTCGATCTAATGAGGCCCATCTTCCTATACCCATATAAACATGAAACCCCTTTATTTCATACTCGTTAGTTTTGAGATCTTTTTCAGAGAGCAATTTTCTGACCTTATCCTCATAATTAACTTTCCACATCAGAAACTGTCCTCCAGAAAAACAAGAACGAGCTACCTTTTGCCAATCAGAGGGAGTAAGATGTAAACTGGACAAAGTTTCTAAAAGTGATAGGACATATGGTGCAGTAGGACCATATCTAGTGGAACCTTCTTTCAAATCTTTTAGTACCTTAAAAGAGACTGGTTCCCAGTCCGGTTCATCATCTTTATCATACATGACAGGGAAAGAAAAGAAGGGGTCACCCTGCCGATGGGCCTCTTTCATAGCTGCTTGGAGGCAAGAACACCGTGGAACAGACTCACTTTTTGCCCCTTTTAGCCAAGGACGGCGGCGATTAGAAGACCAATCTGGCTCATTATAACGAGTGGCTTCCTGCTCTACAGTAATCTCATCTTCAGGACTCAATTTCTCAGAATCTGGATAAGAAGAGGTGCACTCCTCTTGCACATCAGCTAAATCCACTATGTACTTATGGTCTGGGTCTTTTTTAGCAAGTTTTTTCAGTTTCATTTCATTTAGGAGCACAATCCCGAAAATCATTCTCGGACCCATCAAACAAATCTGTTTCAGCATGAGTAAGAGCTTGTTTAACAATATACTAATAAGTGATAGCATTTTCAGGAACAGGATCATCACTGTCCTGTCTATGATCTATAAGCCAAAGTTTCTTATCATGCCCAACACTTTTCCAACCTGATTCATCTAATGTTCCATTCTCAGGTAACCAGGGACTAATCATCTGAATAAACTTAAAAAAATCAGACGAGTTTCCTTCATCAAAATGAATTCCCTTTTTCTGCAGAAATTTAAGGATTTCAAGATACATGGAACGAGGACTGGATTCTATCTGACCCATCCTCTTCAATTCCTTCCTGTTCCTTACCAGACCCACTCTTTGACTGATGGGATAGCTATTCCCCAAACAGGGTCCTTACCAGACCAAGCACAAGTATTTACCCTAATCTTCGTGCCCCACGTTGGGCACCAGGAATGTTGAGGTCCTATGTCGGGGTCCAGCACCGACAAGGAAGTGTGGGTGTCACGATAAAGGGAGATTTGACAGTGAAAAGGATATATATAGAGAAAAAATAAATACAAAAAGACAGACACAAAAACATGATGCAAGCTGGAAGGTAGACAGATCTGCAAGCATATTGCCTAGCATTGCACACAGAACTTACTCTACCTCAGCCCTTTATTCTCATTTTTAGGGAGGGATTTGTTACAAAGGAATGATGTAATTCACAAAGGGAGGATGTAATTCATAAAGGGAGGATGTGATTCTTTAGATAACACAGGATACAGAACTTAAATGTGATTAATCATTCAAAACAGGACATAATGATTCACAGGAACAACTTTTTAAATATTTTCATAGTTTTTCTTAACAATCTAACATTTTTACTTATACAGAAAAAAAAAAAAAAAGGATCAATCAAGCTGTTATATGTTAACTTTTAGGCTTAAATAATCTAGAGTAGCAACATGTGGTTTCTTAAGGATACTTAACATAAAGCAAGGTTCCTGAAAGGAGCCAAGCTATCTCTGTCCACTTTGCAAACTTTTGTTTGTGAGCAAGATTCCCGGCACCGGGCTTCATTTATCTATACCTAAAATGCTATAATTGTTCTTAATTATCACATTTCTATATACTTTCAGGAGGAAAGAGAGCATCTGGGTGAAACTGATAATATTCAGAGGTGGTTCAATGGGACTGCCACTGATCAACCCAGGGTCTGCATATGCTGTCCCCAGCAAGTTACCTATATTAACCACATTGGTAGAAACCCCAGATCTGAGCAACCAGCCCCTTCAGTTACCTATATTAAAGCCATTGGTAGGACCCCCAGCTCTGAGCACCTAGACCATGCATTTACCTATATTAACCCCATTGGTTGAACTCTCATCTCTGAGCACCCAGCCCCTTCAGTTACCTACATTATCCCTATTGGTAGGACCCCCAGCTCTGAGCACCCAACCCCTTTAATTTCCTATATTAACCCCATTTGTAGGACCCTAATCTCTGAGCATGCAGCAGCTTCACTTACCTATATTACCCCATTAGTAGGACCCCCAACTCTGAGCACCCAGCCCCTTCAGTTGCCTATATTGATCCCATTGGAAGGACCCTCATCTCTGAGCACCCAGCCCCTACAATTACCTATATTAACCCTATTTGTAGGACCACAGGTCTAGCACACAGCCCCTTCAGTTACCTATATTAACCCCATTGGTAGGGCCCCCAGCTCGGAGAACCCAGTCCCTACAGTTACCTATATTAACCCCATTTAGAGGACCCACTGCTCTGAGGACCCAGCCCCTTCAGTTACCTATATCAACCCCATTGGGAGATCACCCAGCTCTGAGCACCCAGTCCCTTCACTTACCTATAATAACCCATTGGTAGGAACCCCAGATCTCAGCATCCACCCCCTTGGTACGACCCCCAGCTCTGTGCACCCAGCTCCATCAGTTAACTATATTAACACCTTTCGTAGGCTCCCCATCTTGAACACCGATCCCCTTCAGTTACCTATATTAACCCCATTGGTAGGATTCCCAGCTCTGAACACCTAGCCCCTCATTTTCCTATATTAACCCCATTGGTAGTACCCCCAGCTTGGTAAACCAAGCCCTGTCACTTAACAATATAAACCCCAATATTAGGACGCCCAGCTCGGAGCTCCCAGTCCCTTCAGTTACCTATATTAACCCCATTGAAAGACCACATCTATGAGCACCCTGCCCCTTCAGTTACCTATATTAACCCCATTTGTAGAACCCCCATCTTGAGCACCCAGCCCCTTGAGTTACCTATATTAACCCCATTGGTAGGACCCCCAGATCTGAGCTCCCAGACCCTTCAGTTACGTATATTAAGCCCATTGTTAGGACCCCCAACTTGAGCAACCAGCTCCTTCAATTACCTATATTAACCCCATTGGTAGGACCCTCAGCTGTGAGCACCTGGCCCCTTCAGTTACCTATATTAACCCCATTGGTAGGACCTTCAGCTCTGAGCATCCAGTCCGTTCAGTTACCTATATTAACCCCATTTGGAGGACCTCCAGCACTGAGCACACAGCCCCTTCAGTTACCTATATTAACCCCATTGGTAGGACCCCAATCTTGAGCACCCATCCCATTCAGTTACCAATATTAAATCCATTGGCAGGACCCCAAGCTCTGATCACCCAGCCCCTTCTGTTACCTATATTAAACCCATTGGTAGGACACCCCAGCTCTGCGCACCAATATCCTTCATTTACCTATATTAACCCCACTGGTCAGTCAGCCAGCTCTGAACACCCAATCCCTCAGTTACCGATGTTATCCCGATTGGGAGGACCCCCAGCTATGAGCACCCAGCCCCTTCAATTACCTATATTAACCTCATTGGCAGGACCCCAAGCTCTGAATACCCAGCCCCTTCAATTACCTATATTAACCCCATTGGTAGGACACCCCAGCTATGAGCACCCAGGCCCATCAGTTACCTATATTAACCCCATTGGTCAGTCAGCCAGCTCTGAACACCCAATCCCTCAGTTACCGATGTTATCCCGATTGGTAGGACCCCAGCTCTGA
>NW_006408926.1:1433518-1442185 GCF_000296735.1 Chrysochloris asiatica
TCAGTCAGCCAGCTCTGAACACCCAATCCCTCAGTTACCGATGTTATCCCGATTGGTAGGACCCCAGCTCTGAGCACCCAGCCCCTTCAGTTACCTATATTAAACCACATTGTTAGAAGCCCCAGCTCTGAGCACCCAGCCCTGTTGGTTACCTATATTAACACCAGTGATAGGACCCCCAGCTGGAGCACCAAGCCCCTTCAGTTACCTATATTAACCCCATTGGTAGGACCACCAGCTCTGAGTACCCAGACCCTTCAGCTACTTGTAACCATTGGTAGGACCTCCAGCTCTGTGCACCCAGCCCCGTTGGTTACCTATATTAACACCAGTGATAGGACCCCCAGCTGGAGCACCAAGCCCCTTCAGTTACCTATATTAACCGCATTTGTAGGACCACAAGTTCTGAGGACCTAGCCCCTTCAGTTACCTATATTAAGCCCATTGTTTGGACCCTCAGCTCTGAGCTCCCAGCCCCTTCAGTTACCTATATTAACCCCATTAGTAGGACCCCCAGCTCTGACCACCCATCCCCATCAGTTACCTGTATTAACCCCATTGGTAGGACCCCCAGCTCTGATCACCCATCCCCATCAGTTACATTATTAACCACATTTGGTAGGACACCCAGTCCTTTGATCCCAGCACCTTCAGTTACCTATAATAACACCATCGGTAGGACCCCATCTCTGAGCTCCGAGCACCTTCAGTTACCTATATTAACCTCATTGGTAGTACTCCCAGCTCTGAGCACCCAGTCCCTTCAGTTATCTGTATTAAGCCCATTGGTGGGATCTTCAGCGCTGAGCACCCTGCCCCTTCAGTTACCTATATTAACCTGATTGGTCAGACACCCAGCTCTGAGTTCGAAGCCCCTTCACTTACATATATTAACCCCAGTGGTAGGATCCACAGGTCTGAGCAACCAGCACCTTCAGTTACCTATTTAACCACATTAATAGGACACCCAGCTCTTAGCACCCAGCCCATTCAGTTACCTATATTAACCTCATTGGAAGGACCCTCATCTCTGAGCTCCCAGCCCGTTCAGTGACCTATATTAACCCCAGTGGTAGGAATCCCAGCTCTAAGCACCCAGCCCCAGCATTTACCTATATTAACACCACTGGGAAGACACCAATCTCTGATCATACAACCCCTTCAGTTACCTATAGTTACCACATTGGCAGGACCCCCAGCACTGAGCAACCTGTCCCTTCAGTTCCCTATATTAACACCATTGGTACAACCCCCAGCTCTGAGCACTCAGCCCCTTATGTTACCTATATTAACCCCATTGCTAGAACCCACAGCTCTGAGCACCCAGTCCCTTCAGCTATCTATATTAACCCCATTGGTAGGACTCACATCTCTGAGCACCTAGCCCCTTCAATTACCTATATTAACTCCATTGGTGGGACCTCAAGCTCTAAGCTCCCAGCCCCTTCCGTTAACTGTATTGATCCCAATGGTTGGACACCCAGCTGTGAGCACCCAGACCCTTCAGTTACCTATATTAACTCCGTTGATAGGACCTCCAGCTCTAAGCTGCCAACCCATTCCATTACCTAGATTAACCCCATTGGTAGGACCCCCAGCTCTGAGAACCCAGCCCATTCAGTTACCTATATTAACAACATTGGTAGGACTCTCAGCTCTCAGATCACAACCTTCAGTTACCTATATTAACTACATTATTGGGACCGCCAGCTCTGAACACCCAGCCCCTTTAGTTACCTTATATTAACCCCAATGGAAGGACCCTCATCTCTGAGGTCTATATTAACCCCATTGGCAGGACCCGCAGCTCTCAGCACCCAGCCCTATCAGTTATCTATATTAATACCATTGGTAGAATACCCAGCTCTGAGCACCCAGCCCTTTCAGTTACCTATATTAACCAAGTTGGTAGGACCCCCAGCTCTGAGCACACAGCCCTTTCACTTACCTATATAAAGCCCATTGGTAGGACCCCCAGCTCTAAGCACCCAGACCATTGAGTCACCTATATTAACCCCATTGAAAGGACCCACATCTCTAAGCGCCCAGCCTGTTAATTACCTGTATTAACCCCATTGGTAGGAACTCAAGCTCTGAGCTCCCAGCCCGTTCAGCTACCTATATTAACCACTTTAGTAGGACCCCAAGTTCTGAGAACACAGCCCATTCAATTAGCTATATTAACCCCATTGGTAGGGCCCTCAACTCTGAGATCCCAGCACCTTCAGTTACCTATATTAACCACATTAGTAGGACCCCCAATTCTGAGTACCCAGCCCTTTCAATTACCTTTATTAACCCCATTGGAAGGACCGTCATCTCTGAGATCCCAGACCGTTCAGTGACCTATATTAACCCCATTGGTAGGAAGCCCTGCTCTGAGCATCCAGCCCCATCAGTTACCTATATTAACTCCATTGTTAGAACCCCCAGCTCTAAGCACCCAGCCCCTTCAGTTACCAACATTAACCCCATTGCTAGGACCCCCAGATCTGAGCTCCCACCCTTTCAGTTACTGATATTAACCACAATAGTAGCACCTGAAGTTCTGAGCACCCAGTCCATTCAATTATATTAACCCCATTGGAAGGACCCTCATCTCTGAGCTCCCAGGCTGTTCAGTGACCTATATTAACACCGTTGGTAGGACCCCCAGCTCTGAGCACACAGCCCCATCACTTACCTATATTAACACCATTGGTAGGACCCCAAGCTCTGAGCACTCAGCCCCTACCACCCGCTGCTAAAACCCTCCTTGCTGTTCTCACGTCCCTTCGCGCACCCCTCTGGGCTTCACTGTCTATACATTCCTTCCAAAGTATGGGAAGGGTCGGAGCAGCATCAGCAGCTTCACCTCGCCCTCCTGTGGATCCAGGCCGGTAATGTGCACCATTGTGCTTAAGGTTCGGAAACGTGGATGGGCTTTGGTGGGTGATACTGTTCTCCCAATAGGATCTGGCACGGAACACTCTGGGTGGCACGGTAGGTTTGTACTACCCCTGCTGGTGGGGCCTGTAGATCTAGCTGTGGAAGGGTCCCAAAGACCCCCACAGCTGCGATTTGAGGCTACAACAGAGAGATCACTCTGGATCTATTTGGTCTTTTGACACTCCATGGTACTTTCAATATTCTCCTCCAACACCACAAATCACATGCATCAATTCTTTTAGGGTCTTCTTTATTCACTATAAACTTGAAACTCTAACATGGGTTTAAAATGAGCCATTTCTGAAGCAAGAGGGGAGATCTTAGTGCCATCAAGGAAGAAGAGTTGAGGGGAGCCTGTCTTTTGAACCTCGAGATCCCTGTGCATTGAACTTTCTTGACCCAGGGACAGAAAGCTGTGACACTGGAGGAGTGGCAAAGGAGCAACAGCAACAGAACCAAGAACCAGAGCATGAAGACAAAGCAGTGGACTTCCCAGTCCATGGAGTGAGTAAAGTTGCGTAACTTTGGTCTGGAAGTTTGCTTCTAGAGTAGAGTACCTCTAGGTTCTTAAGTAGAGGAGCTAGGTTTGCTGACCCATGGAACTAGAGTCAAGTGCTTTCAGGCTGATGAAGTGGTCTGTCCTGTGTGCATTTATCAGCAGCTGAATGAAACAAGAGTGCCCTGAGCATTTTCTTATCTTGTATTGTAACCTCTTAACTTCCTTAAAAATCCCTCATTCTGAGTATGGTGCCTGAATTCAGTGTGGTCATCGCAGTGGATTTCCAAACTTTACTGAACAGTTGAGAAGGTTGAAGGAGTCCATGGTTGGTACCACATGCATTTATTACAAGTGTCCTTCCATATGTTTTCAGCATCAAAATTTCCCTCTTTGTTGGATCATTCCCATCATTATACAAGTATATACAATTAAACAAAATAAAACATAAATAAATAAATGAAATGCCATATGTAAAAGCACTCAAAAAAGGTTGATATGCAAAAAATGGCATCAACTCTTCTGATCTCTTCATCCACTTCAACATACACCCCTGAGTCCCATCCATGCATTTATCTTTCTGACTATAAAGATTAAAAAATATATATATATTTTCCAGTTTGCTTTATTTAACTTCAGAAGGTCACAAAATTCCGTGTACATCATCAAAAATAGTGTAGGTTCTATTTTGATGGCAGTTGTTGTTAAGTGCCATTGAATCAGTTCCCAGGAGCAGCTAGTGTACTTGAACCACTGACCTTGTGGTTAGCAATCCAGTGATTTTCCTACAGCATCACACCACAAGGCATTAAATAATTGTTAAACAGAAAATATGTAATTAGAATGTGGTTTCAATAGGATTAACTTTGAATGTAGTGTGAAGAACGGTCTAGACTGGAGGATGTCAGCGGCCCCCACTGAAGAAGTGGCAAAGGAATTGAAATGGTAACGATTACTAATATAGAGTTGGATGGTGGTCAGCATTTAAGAAATGGTCTCAGGAAGTGGACACTTCCAAGGAGACAGAAACATTAGAGAGGAGAAATAATAGGCAGAAAATTGAATTGTCAAAGAAGTTAAAAAGAAATTGTTTTAAGGAGGAAGTAAACAGCAGTATAAAATTCTAATGAATGAGTAAAGATAAGTCCTGAAATTTTTGCATCAGTGACCCCTGGAAAGTCTTTCCAGTATTTATGGCATATCCGGGACCAGTCTGTTTATTATTCTCAATTCTTTTCACACCAGATAATGAGATCAAGAGCACAGCATGTTCAGACCGCCTACAGATGTAAGGAGAGTTACAATTCTTATTTAAAAGGTGACATTGAATTGCTTCAGTGCTCAGTGCTGCTCCATTCAGGGTCTTTAGGGTCTACTTGCCCCTGTATCAGTGCTACTCCATTCAAGGCCTCTAGTATCTACACTGTCACCTGGAAGTCTATGTGCCTATTAAAATAGTACCATGATGTGAGTGAATAAAGGATAAGAGCAGATACTAAATAAGGATTTAAAATATCTTTAATAGTACTGATAACAGCAAGATCATCAGTTCAAAACCACCTGGTGCTTCTCAAAAACCCTATACAGGCTTGCTATGAATTGGAACTGACCTGAAGGCACTTAAAAACAACAACAACAACAACAAATTAGTAGTACTGATTGATGACCAGAAGGAACCCGAAAAGCATAGTGCATTATGTGGTGGACTGCTAACTGTAAGATCAACAAGTTCACCAGGTATTCCACAAGAGAAAGACGGACTTTCTGTTTCCATAGAGATTTACAGCCTCAGAAACCCTATACCAGGTTACTATGAGTTGGAACTGATCCAGTGGCACACAGCCAGCCAGTGAGCCATTAATTGTCAATGTTCTGCTGGTATTTACAGTTGGAAATGGAGTCGTGGCGTCCTGTTATGGTGCTGTGGGTTAATGCGCTGGACTGCAAGGTCAGTGGTTCAAGTTCACCAGCCGCTCCTTGGAAACCTTATACAGGGTCATTATGAATTGGAACTGACTGAACAGCATTTAACAAGAGCATCAAGCAAAAGATAATATCAGTAACTGTTAGGCAATGGTATGGTTTCATGGGTTCCCTGTGTTCCCCAAAAGGGGATGACTTTAGCCACATGGAGTGAAAATAGCAGCAAGTATGAGGAACTCTTTTGTAGTCTGACATGTATATCCTGATGGCACTCCTCTGGCTAAGGGCACCAGCTCAGTGTCCACCAGGCTGCCCAGCAGGCCCAGCAGATACAAGTCATTGAATGTTACCAAGAGACCCACCCTCCTAGAACATGCCCTGGAGACCAAGATTCCAGACCTACCCGACATTTACTCTTAAGAATGCCTCAAATAACCAACTTGTGAAAATTCAGCCACTGAAGAACAATGAAAGGAAGTGGAGTTCCTGCTAAAGTTTCGCTAACCCAGTTTTTATTGTCCGTTCATGAAGCAGAAACTTTCCCCTCCCATCTGCCACCTCTCCTACTGTTCACTTCTGGAAATCTCCAACTTAATATTCCAGAATCTTTGAGTTGGAAGAGACCTCAAAGATCATCCAGTTCCTCATTTTGCATATGTGGTCATAGAGACTCAAAGAACTTAAGTGGCTTGCTTGGGGTGACAGTTATATTCAGTTAGACTCAATAACCCGGAAACTCAGCATTGATACGTTGAGTTTCTTCTCCAGTGAGAGTCGAGTGAAGTCTGGCCTTAGTGAACATAGCTGGAATGCAATCAATTTACAACCTGAAGATAAGACTTCGTGCGTTGAAGTGGAGAAAATATACATATTACACACAAGTTGTCAGAACTGCAGCTGTTACTCAGTGCAATGGTGCTAAAAATAGCAAGCTATATTTAATCATAAAAATATTTATTTCTGAAATGCCTCCCCACATTCCAATTTAATTCAAACATCCATAAAAATAATTAAATTCCTATTTAAAAAAAAATGTTTGAGTGTCATATTGTTTCAGGACATCTTGAAATACACACTCAACCAAACTGAGCACCTATTGAATATATTCTGTTAACTCCTAGGAATCCCTGGATGGCCAGAAGTTATTGCTGTATGTCATCAAGTCAGCTCTGACTCATACAGACCCAATGTGACAGAGTAGAACTGTCCATATGATTTTCCAAACTGTAATCTTTGAGGGACTAGTCTGTAAGGGCTTCCTCCCATGGAGTAGCCGGGTAGGTTTCCAATGCCAGCCTTTTGGTTAGCCTCCAAGTGCTTAACTGTTGCATCAACAGGGCTCCTTAAAAACAAACTTTGCTTCACTTGATAGGAGTAATTTACTCTTTTCTACATAGTACAGGACAGTTGGAATTCAGAATAAATTGATGAAGAAAATATCAGTTTATTTATTTTGGATGTTGTTGTTGTTGTTAAGTGTGGTAGAGTCAGTTCCGACCCATAGCAACCCTGTACAGGGTTTCCGAGGGTGTAAATCTTTATGGGAGTAGAAAGCCTCATCTTTCTCCTGTGGAGCGGCTGGTAGTTTCGAACCACTGACCTTAAGGTTCACAGCCCGATTCGTAACCACTATGCTACATTTTGTTTCAAAATACCAAAGTGGCTCTTGTATATACTAAACTTTGGACTGGTTTATAAGCAATTCCATGTAGTCAGGGCATGAAATAGAACAACAACAGCAAAAAGCCCACTGTAAACCCCAAGAATGGAGAATGCTGTGGCTCTGTATGATAAGCACTGGACTGTAAACCATATGGTAGATGGTTCAAACCCACCAGCCTCTCCACAGGAAGATGAGGATTTCTGTTCCCAAAAAGATGTACAGCCTCAGAAGTCTTGTATACCATTGCTGTGAATCTGAACTAACTCCACAGCACCTAACAACAATCCTAAGAGTGATCCTTGAACCTTGGCCCATTGAAGCCATTTCTTCTTGGTTAAGAATGTCTAATTTTTCTCAGACTGTTAACTGTGTCTGTAAGAAGGTGACAATTGTCATCTAATCCTTTTCCTTGGCCTCAAAACACAAGCAACAACAACAAAAAACAACAACAAAAGCAACAGACGTGAAGGTCGGTGAGTTGGTGTGGAGTTTTTCTTGGCCTGCATGGTCATGTTGAGATGGATTCCTCCTCTTCTTCCTCTACAGTGCCTTTGGACACAGTGGACCCACAGTTGCTGCCTCTCATTGACGTGGAGATGCATAAGCAGATCTTTCAGCAGCTGGTGCACCAGATGATGGAACTTTGTTAGGAGAAGTGCATGGACAATCCTGGGCCAAAGCTGGACAGTTGGGCTGAGGCCTGTTTTGTGAACTGTGTTGAGCGCTTCATTGATAAAAGCGAATACAACTTGAATCAACTGGAACACACCAAGAAATCCAAGTTAGTTTTCTCAGAAAACCTTTCTGACTGATCTCAGCATTACCTCATTGGATAAGGAATGAAGAAATGACCTCATTGGAGAAGAAATAAAGAGTTATTGATGGGATGGTTGAAGAGAAGGCTATGGGGAACAAAGAACAGTTGTGTGTTTGTGTAGTTTGAGGGTTATATATGTATTTGGTTGTGTTTTTTATGCTAATCTTGTGACAATAATTGACAGATGAATGGAAAGTTTTACCAGATTGTATAGCACTCTATGTTTCTTGTTGTTATGTACCATGGAGTCAGTTCCGATTCACAGCAACCCTGTACAGGGTGTCTGAGGCAGTAAGTTTTTATGGGAGCAGAAAGCTTCATCTTTCTCCCATGGAATAGCTAGTAGTTTTGAACTTCTGACCCTAAGATTAGCAGCCCTATTCGTAAATACTACACTACCAGAGCCCCTTAGCACTCTATGTGTGACTGTATGTGGAACTGTAATTTTGTCAAACTCCCATTAAAGGTTTCCTCCATTTTGAGAATGGGACCATGGAGGTTAAAACTTATCATTTGTCTGGATTAATTTCAGATATCTGGGGAGGTTGATATTCATACTTGTGTCAGAAAGGGGAACCATGGAGGGCGGAGAGTACTTTGGTGCTTTAATTGTCAACCTCCTTAGCTAGTATCCTACTGTCTGCTAGGAGGAAAATCTGTGGAGCACTCAGACTGTACACTTCAGCTTTCTAGATTCTCTCACTCCCTATACTAGGATTTACTTAAAGGCCTCTATAAAGCGTGGTCTCAGGCAGCCTGAGAGTCTACATGCCTTTAGTTAAACTAGTTCTCATAACTAGACTGCCACAAGGAAGAAGTGAACTTCCCCTCTATTTCAGG
>NW_006408926.1:1443166-1446094 GCF_000296735.1 Chrysochloris asiatica
AGGTGTTAGGGAATGTGTCTGTGTGGAGTGATTTTATGTTAGATGGTTAGAGAAGACCTTGGGAAAGAGGCATTTCAGCAGAAATCTGAAAGAATGAAGTTGCTAAGTCACATAGGTGTCTTGAAGAAGGGCATCTCAAACAGAAGTAACAACACATCTAAAGTCTCTAAGGTGGGAGCTGTAGAACAGACAAGGAGGTCATGGCTAGAGAAAAACGAGTAAGGAAAAGGG
This sequence comes from Chrysochloris asiatica, assembly GCF_000296735.1. Classification (NCBI taxonomy): domain Eukaryota; kingdom Metazoa; phylum Chordata; class Mammalia; order Afrosoricida; family Chrysochloridae; genus Chrysochloris; species Chrysochloris asiatica. The sequence continues at coordinate 1,443,398 of NW_006408926.1, forward strand.
TAAAAAATGAGGTTGGAGAAATGTAGTAGTTATAAAACTGGCACTTCAAAGCCCAGAAGAAATCAGCTGCTTGTTTTTGTTAGATTTTTATGTGGCATATACCTTATACAGGGTCGCTATGAGTTGGAATCGACTCGACGGCACTTGACAACAACAACATATCTTGTATCTATATGCCTGTGTTGAATTTTTTTCCTACCAAATTGAATGTGTTAATGTAAAGCTTCAGGTCATAACGGAAGGTTCTTTGGCAAAGCAGAATTTCCTTTTAACTATAAAATTATTGGACTATACATTCAACCTAACTTCATCTACATTGCATCAAGTATGTAATTTCTACTCAAAATTAATTTTCCAAATAAACAAGAGAAACAATAAACCAATGTTCATTTTATGTTTGCCAAGAAATGTACTTCAAATCAGGAACCCCCATGAGGAACAAAATAAAACAAAATCTTATCAGGATCTACAACACTGGAGTCCTGGTATGGCACTGTAAGATAAGCACTAGACAAGTAACCGCAAGGTGAGTGGTTGAAAACCACCAGCTGCTATTAGGAAACCTTATATAAGACCACTATGAGTCAGAACCAACTCCACAGCACTTAACAGCAACAACAGAACACTGAGGGAACTTGCCAGGATATTCAGTAATATGAGGGTATCACTGTTTTCAAGTGTCAGATTCTGGTCTTACTTTAGCAGCCAAAGACACTTGCTTCTCAAACCTTGCATCCACCAATGAATAGGAATTCATGTCAACATGTATTTTCAAGCTTGATGCTTTAGACCAAACATTAGGGATATAACCATAAATAGTCCTGGTGTGGTGCTGCAGATAAATGACCTGGACTGCAAGGTCAGTTTGAACCACAAAGTTGGTGGTTCAAACTCACCAGCCACTCCTCAGAAACCCTATACCTCTGGTTTGATTGCTATGATCGAAACCTACTCGATGGCACTTAACAACAACAACAACAAGGTATGGTACAGAGGAGCGCAGTGGCTCTGCAAGATAAGCACAGAACTGCTAACCACAAGATCAGTGGTTTATGCCCTCTAGCCAATCTTCAGGAGAAAAAAAAAAAAATGAAGCTTTCTGTTTCCAAAAAGATTTACAGTCTTGTGAAACCTATACAGGATTGCTATGAATCTGAACTGACTTGACTGCACTTAACAACAAGAAGGTATGGTACACTCTTTTAAAGTTTTGTGATTTGAGAGAAGACTATGTCCTAGATTGACATAAAGCCATGAAAAGTAACTGATACACAAAAACTCTAACCCACAATAACTATCCCATGTTGCCATTGTTTTTGTTAGTTGCCATCAAGTCAGTTCTGATTCACAGCAACTCCATGTGCACAGAGTAGAAGAGCTTCATGAAACTTTCAAGACTGTAACCTTTCAAAAGGAGATCACCATGCCTGTCTTCTCAGGTGCCTGTAGGTGGGTTAGAACCACCTACAGTTAGTCGTCAAGCTTTTAACTCTTGGTTGGCACTGATCAGGAACTCATCAGCTACATGAGGATACCCATTACTTATCATCAGAATAAAAGAGTATAGAGCTGAATACATGGCATCCTAACTCAAATGTACTTAATAGCCAACATTTTACATGCATGGAAACAGAGTTTAGTTTCAATTCCATAAATGTGTTCCCTACTTTTCTATAATTTTTTTTGCCTTGAATTCATTCATTCATTCATTTATTCAACAAAGGTTTATGAAGCACCTGTCCTGTGCCATGCTGGGAAACACTTGTGAACACACAGACAGGATCCCTGCATACCTGAAGTCAGTCATCGAGTGTGGGAAACCAATGTGGTTCCTCAGGAAGTAATAGTAACAAACATCCATTGAGTGCTGTGTGTGCAACTGACTTAGCCCAGTTCACTTGTTTTATCATCACGATTTCATAGAGTAGGCATGTCTATCAATTTTAAGGAAGTGAGGCCTGAGAGCTAAAGTGAACACCCAGCTCCCTCAGAGTGGTAAGGGTCAGAGCCAGAATTTCTGTCTGCATAAATCTGCCTCCTGAGCATACCATACATGAGTATTCACACACAAACCATCACACAGATAAACCAAACACTTTGCACAGAGCTTTGTGAGGGGAGATGCACTGGGTATGAGAGTGCTTACTATGGGAGGAGCCAACCGGTTGGGGCATAAAGGACTCCTGAGGGAGCTCTTGAGTCCTGTCAGAAGAACTGACGGAGTGTGAAGAAGAGACCAGAGATTGAAGCACAAAGGCAGATAACTGAATCTATGAAGAACATGTGCGTAAGATCTCAGGAGTGTCTGGACTTCCATCAGCTATTGCCAGAGAGATTATGTGGATAAGAATTAGGATGTGGGGAGTGCAGTGTTACAAGCTAGAATTTTTAATCTCTACAGCACTTGGGTATTAATAGTACAAACAGATAGTGAATTTCCTAATGTAAAACACTTTATGAATTATCAAACTGGAGTCCTGGTGTGGCACTGTGGGTGAATGCACTAGACTGCAAAGTCACTTTGATCCACAAGGTCAACTGTTCAAGCTCACCAACTACTCCTCGGAAACCCTATACATGTTCGCTATGGGTTGGAACCAATTCTATGGCACGTAACAACAACAACAACAATACACAAGTTCACATGAAGATCAAAGGACACAGATCAATAAATAACATGATAAATGAAGAAAAGTT
>NW_006408926.1:1446514-1448809 GCF_000296735.1 Chrysochloris asiatica
AGTATTGAAAGTACCATGGACTGTCAGAAAAACAAAACAGATCTGTCTTGGAAGAAGTACAGCCAGAATGCTCCTTAGAAGTCCAAACTGGGAAACTTCATCTCTCATACTTTGGACATATTACCAGGAGGTCCTGGAGAAGACATGACGTTTGAAAAAGTGTAGGGTCAGCAAAAAATAGGAAAACCCAAAACAAGATGAAATTGTCAGTGGCAGCAGCAACGGGCTCAAACATTAACAGTTGTGAGGATGGTGCAGGACCAGGCAGTGTTTTGGTCTGTTGTGCATAGGGTCTCTGTGATTCGGAACAAACTCAACAGCACCTAACAACAACAAAAATAACACACAAGTTCGTTCACACATTACCATTCTTATGTGTAGAATTTTTAATCACCTCAAGTAGTAGATATTGCAGTTCGAATCATAGTACTATGTGAAGAAATCCAAAAACACTGCTTCTGATCAAAGATTAAAGTCTGAGGAGAGGGGGAAAGGAGAGAAGAAAGAGAGACTCTTTGTATACTTTCTGAAACAAAAAGCAGCAGGATTACCTACACACAAGATTCTAGACAGAATGCTCCTTCTCAAATTCCATTTCATCCTTAAAATTCTCTGTGCTAACCAGATTGTCAATACCATATTTTCTGTTTTTAAAATCTCTCTGCAAGTATTATTCAGACATTGTGTTATTTTGGTTAATTTGGTGCAATCAAGAAGACACTTGAAAGTTCTTTGATGGCTGAGGTTATATTTCCTTGGACCTAAGAGTGCTGTCTGGGCACACCCACACATTTAACAAACATTCAGGGAATTGAAAGTCTGTGAACCTCCAAAATCACTGTGACTTCTTTGGCCAGCCATTCTTCAGCTCTCCGTGCAGAATGGAGAAGGATGTCTCCTTTTGGACTTTCACTTGTCTTGTTAAATGCCATGTGATCGCTGAAGCTAGCTAAACCACAAAAAAGGAATAAAGCTGTCCTAGGGCTGTCTCTGATTACAGTTTGTTAATGTGTGTGTTTGTGCTCATTGATCTTCAGAAATGTATTCAATTTAATCCCAGCAGTATTAGAGGTGGTACTTCAGAAATTCTCTGCAAGGTCTTCTGGAAATCTACCAGTACTTCAGCAAGGACAGACAATGCTGTCCTTGTCATTTATTGTCATTTCTTAGGGCATTCTGTAAAGAGGTGAATCCCTCTGCTTATAGAACTGAAGGGAACCTCAAGAAGCCATTGAATCAGTTCTGACTCATAGTAAGCCTGTATAGGGTTTTCGAGAACCACCAACCTTATGGTTCAAATCGACCTAAGGTCCAGTGCTTACCCTACAGTGCCATGCCAGGATGCCAGAAAACCCTACAGGGCAGTTGTAATCTATGGCATTGGGTCTCTGTGAGATGGAATTGACTCAATAGCAACAAAGATTGAACTGTGTTCTCCCAAAATACGTGTTGGAACCCTAACACCCATACCAAAACCCATTACTGTTGAGTTGATGCCAACTCAGAGACAGAGTTGAACTGCTCCCATACGGTTTCCAAGGCTGTAAATGTTTATAGAAACTGACTGCCATATCTGTTTCTCAAGGAGCAGCTTTTGTGGTGGTGGTGGTAGAGTAAGTTCTGATTCATAGAGACTCTCTACAGGGTTTTCAAGGCTTGGAAGGTTTGAACTGCAAATCTTGGGCTTAACAGTTCAGTTTTGGTCCTACAGTGCCACACCAGGTCTCTGCCAGCATATTGTTAAGTGCATTCAACTTGATTGCAACTCATATTGACCGACACTGCATAGGGTTTCTGAGAAGCAGTGAGTTTGAACCACTAACCTTGCAGTTCAAACCAACCTTTAGGTCAAGTGCTTCAAACTGCCAATCTTTTGATTAGCATCGCAGCCAATCTAACACCTATACCTGCATGTTTGGAAATAGAGTTGTCTTTGCACTGTTGTTGTTAAGTGCTGCTGTGTCAGTTCTGACTTAAAATGACCCTGTATAGGAGCAGCTGGTGAATTTGAACTTCCACCCCTGCTATTCACACTGACCTTGTGGTCTAGTGCTTTAACCCACAGCACTACATCAGGATAGGGAGGCCATAATGGTATATGGTTTATCCTAATCTGAATCACTTTTGAGCTATAAAAGAGCATTTTAGACACAGAGACATGCATGCATGAGGCAAACATGTAACATCTGAATATTGTCAACAAGCCAAGGAACCAGGGAATCCACCTGGCCTAGACTCTGATTTTGGTGTGAAGCCCCCACAGTTGTGAGAAAATAGATTTCTATTCTTTAAAGC
>NW_006408926.1:1462701-1464138 GCF_000296735.1 Chrysochloris asiatica
GATAATGAGATAATAATGAAGCAAGACAAAAAAAGAACAACCGCATGAAAGAAGGGACAGAAATCAAAAACAAAAGAAAGAGAAAAAGAAAAGAGAGAAAGGATTCAGCCCCAGAAAAAATGAGATTAAACAAGGCTTCTTCTAGTCACATATACAAAAAGAAAGAGAACAGAGGAAAAGGATAAAAAAGTAATAATAGTAAAACAAACCACAGGAAAGAAAAATAAAACAATACAACACCAACAAAAAAAAAAACCCTTTATCGGTTTTATAAGGAGCAGCTGGTGGGGGCGGTCTACCGATCTTGCAGTTAAAAGCGCTCTGCAGTCTTGTCCCTTAACCCGCAGAGCAAAAAAGAAAGAAAGAGAGGAAAGCCAAACCATGTATCTTTTATAGGGTTTCTAAGGGGCAGCTGGTGGGCCCGAACTTCCGACCCTACAGTTCAAAGGTTTCTGAAGTCTAGTCCCTTAATCTGCCGGGGCACAGCAGGATTGCCTTGTTACTGTTGGTACAAATATCCTAAGGCGTCACCCCTTGTGCCGGCTAATGTCGGCTTGTGCCTTGCTGGCAGGGTTTGAGCCTTGGAGTTTAGGCAGTGGGCTAGCCTGTGTTGCTGGGTCAGGGAAGCACCGGACATCCCTCCCCTAATGCTCTTTTATAGGGTTTCCGAGGAGCAGTTGGTGGGCGTGGACCCCTGACCCTGTAATTCAGGTGTCCTTGTAGTGGCATCCCAGCCCTCAGGGCCACGTCGGGGCTCCTGCTGAACCTTCTAAGACAAAAGATAATAATAAAAATAAAGATGGGACCCAAATGAGGTTCCCCAGTGGGTGCTCGCGGCAGGAGGTGGACTGCCTGCCCCCGCGCTCCGCGGTTCAGTTGAGCGTGAGGTGAGCTTTTTGCCGGCGCACGCCCGGCAGGGCTGAGGGACGCTGCTCAGTTCAGCGGGGTGTGGGTCGCTCGCTTTTGCGCATCTGGCAGGCCCGCGGTACGGGGCTCGGGCAGGCTGGCAGCTGCTTGCCTGTGTGCGCACGTGACCGGAGGGCCCCGGGAACACACGGGTCAATTGGGCAGGGCAGAAGTGGTTCAGGCAGGCACAGTCGGTGCCTGAGGGACGCTGCTCGGTTCAGCGGGAGGCGGGTCCCTTGCTTTCACGCATCTGGCAGGCCCATAGCTGCTCGCCTGTGTGCGCACGTGCCCGGCGGGCCCCGGGAACACACAGGTCAACTGGGCAGGGCAGAAGTGGCTCAAGCAGGCACAGTCCGCACCTGATGACATCAGACAGTCGCCGCCTCTCTCCCTTTTGTAGGCTTTTTTATTTTTCCTCTTCCTCTCCTAAGCTAACTTCCCTCTGTCCACTGTATGTGCAGAAATCCCCCCTTGGGGGAGGTGTCACCAGTGGTTCTCCCTGTTTGAGTCTCCCAGCCACTGGAGGCTCCG
>NW_006408926.1:1464869-1469525 GCF_000296735.1 Chrysochloris asiatica
AAAGATGTCTTCCAGCTCTGTTTCTGATGGTCCAGAATGTTGGAGTTTATTGGAATGCTATTGTTATTAAGTGCCATGAAGTCCATTCTGACTCATAGCTATTCTGTATAGGGTTTTGAGGAGAGGCTGGTGGGTTTGAACCATTAACCTTGGACCCAGATTGGCTACTTGGACACTCAACCAGGAGCTCAGCCCAGCCCCCTGACAAAGGGCTAGACAAAGAAGAAGCCAATTTTACTCTGCGTTTGGCCTACTCTTGTTTGGCAAGGTGCATGACATCCCTGGGTAAGAACATCTATGCTTATAATATCTTTCATTTCAATAATCTTGTCTTTCTAACTTCTTTTGTGTGGAGTTAGTGTGTTAAGCCTTCCCAGTTCTTTATAATGAAAGTTAACACCATTCTTTTTTTTCCCCGTGAGCAGCTAGTGGATTCCAATATTCCAACTTTAGTTCACATCTGTGCGCTTAACCAGTGCACCACCAGTCCTTCAGGCTACACACACGTGAATCTTCTCCTGACCCTTCCCACCGCCTCACTCCTACACCTGGGCGCTCTTATTCCTCCTAATCTCCTCCCTCACCTCTTGCTGCCAATCACATACAGCCTGCCTTCACCTGGGCTCCTGGGAGCCTCTTCAGTTCTGTTCCCTCTCAGTTCACCAGAGTCTGCAGGATCTTCTCAGGCACGGACCAAACTACTGCTCCACGTGCTGTGCATTCATTAAGGTACCGTACACAGGGACCCGGGTGGGGGGATACTCTCCCAGACTAAGCAATCCCCTCCCACTGAGAAGCTGTGTGGAGCTTGTGTGGAGGTGGGGCTGGCATCCTCGTCCCTGTGAGTTTCTGGGGAGGGAAGGTTTGGAGGACTTTCAGCGCCACCACCCACCACCGCAACCCGACCCCAGTCGCTGTATCTTTGGGCCTCATTATTTCTGTGTCCCAGGTTGGAACTCCCCGAGAGCAGGGTCAGCAGGGCCCGCCGCACACACCAGCGTTTCAGACCTGGTGATTCTCGCGGGGGTGCTCACGGTTCAGGGATGTGGATGGGCTTTTGTGGGTGCTGCGTCTCTCCCAATAAGGTCTGGCATGGGACACACAGTGGCTCAGTAGGATTTGCACCCGCACTTTTGGGGTCTTGGTGGTTTGAATGACTTGAGGAGAATGCCAGGCCAGGGTTGCTTCTGGTTGAGGGAGGGGCAGAAAAGACTAGTGCAGACACTGGTTGAGGCCAAAACAAAGGCTGAGAGTTCACCACTGTGGATGGATCCTAGATCTTGTGGAGGATTCCTAGTCCTCATTAGCCCCCGACCCCACCTCCGTCTGGTTTCTGATGTTCCCTTGGAGAGGGAAGGGAGGAACCTCGCATGAGGCGGTGTCCTCTTACCATTTAGGTGGGGTCTCCACTGTGCGCTGAGTGTTGTTGCTACCCTGGCACCCCTTTCCTTGTGTGAACCACTGCTTGGGTTAGGTGCACCACAGTCATTAAAGTGACAATTTGTTTTTTTATACATTTTAAAGAGATCTTTTGCAGCATGTTAGTTTTATTTCTTGAAGGCTTTTCCCATAGTTGTTCACTGCTGATCCAAGTAGGAGGCAATGCTTGATAACATTCATTTTATCACTGTTTTTCATAATGTTGTTTATGGCCCCAGTTGTGAAGACTGGTGTTTCCTTCACATTCGTGAACTGATGCAAATCACTCTTTTTCTTATCTAACACCCTGGAAACTGTCCTTTTTCCCCAGTTCAATATCTGTCTCTCCTTTACAGAGAAAGCGTAGGTTTCAATGTTGTTCTTAGGTGCCGCAAAGTCGCTTCCGACATACACCTACCTTTATAGCTTTTCTGAGGCTGTACATTTTTGAAAAGCTTTCGTTGTGCATTGAGTGTTAGTTTACATGGGAGAACATCAGTTTAGCACTTATCCTATTGTATTTCGTGTCATTGCAATCCACTCCATGCATCACCATTCTTCAGCATTAGCTTCTATTCCCTCTGTTTTTTTTGTTTTGTTTTGTTTTGTTTTGTGGTTTGTTTATTCATTGTGCTTTGTTTTTATGTATACAAAAACATTCAGGAGTCGAGGCTTTACATTTTTGTGGGAGCAGAAAGCCTCATCATTCTCTATTGAAGCAGCTGGAGGGCTTGAACTGCAGACCTTGTGGTTCTCAGTCTGGTGTTAAATAGATTCAATCATGTGCTCAGACAATTAAGACAAGCTCCACCTGTACTACTGCAAAAAGTAGCCTTAAGAATTCTGTACAGCTATTGTAATCTGTAACCTAAGAATAGATCACCAAAGTATTGAACTTTAAATTACCCGAATTTGTTCATTTTAGTTCATTCATTCCCTGGGGTGATTATGAGATTCTTTGGAAATACAGCTAAGCCCATGCCATTACTTTTGTAATCAGTATTACATGTTTTATGTCACTCTTATTATGAAATGTTTTAGATCCAGAAATCATGTATGCCTTTTCATTGTGTTCTGATCTTGACTGTTGTTTCGTTGTTTGAGACTTCTTCACATTGTTTCATGGAGACCACACCGTTACTCTGCACACATTGGCCTTCTCCTTAGCCCCTGAACCTCCTTGTTCCCCATATATGATCATCCTTCTAACAACCCTTACCTCACTTTTTATACTGCTCACCTGGAGATCTGTTTGATGTCCATGATTGAGCCACAATACAACCTTGAATATTTGTTGCTGTGCTTAAGGTTCCAACCCATAAACAACCTTGTATAGAGTTTCTGAGGAGAAACTGGTGAGTTTGAACCCAGGCCTTGAGGTTCAAAGTGACCTTGCATTTCAGCTCGTTAACCCGCAGCGCCACATCAGGACTCCAACATGAGTATGCTCCACTTTAATTTTTATATTATCACCAGAATAGATTCGATGCATTGAACATCAATGACCACGAGCATAGGAGTTGTGGGATGACATCATATACATATCTGATAGTGGTGTGCCATCAGATTTGTTCTGACTCATAGCAGCCCTGTATAGGGTTTCTGAGGCAGTAAATCTTTACAGGAACAGAAAGCCTCATCTTTTTCCTGTAGACAACAGGTAGATTGGAATTCTTGACATTGTGATTATTCCACTTCATAATCCACTACAATTCCAGGGCTCTTAACATCATATATGAGTGGGTTTCAACATTTAAAGGCTAGTTTTACAATCTCCTTTGACATGCATTTAAGTCTTTTCTTTCCCATCTTTTTAATGACCTTTTGTTTTCTTCATATGAAATGGCTTCAAAAAGTTTGTAAACAAATGTGATTAAGAGATAATGGTATTTTTCCATGCTGTATTTGAAATCACTTCATATAAACATGTTATAAGAAGCAGCCAAATACCACATCATATATTATTGTTGTTAAGTGCCATCCAGTCAATTCTGACTCATAGTGACCCTGTATATGATTTCTGAGGAGCAGCTCATGGGTTTAAGCTACTAACCTTGTGATTCACAGTCCAAAGCTGATCCCACAGTGCCACATTAGTAGGTTTCAAACAGATCATGGAAAAATTACAAAAAATAAAGGAAGAAATGATGAAGTTAAAGAGGTGATTAGTAGATTTCAAAGGGTGGCTTGAGAAGAACCAGTTTCATAATGAAATGTGCTGTGAAGTGGGCTGCAGTTAGAAAACCAAAGGAAAGAACAAGCTCAGGAAACCTCAACTATGAAAACTGTGTGTCATGGTTGCATCCTTTTTACCATACTATGATATCTGTATGCCTAACATATAATCTGAGAAGGTGGACTATATGAACAGTAGGACATCAGGATTGGAGGAACCTGCAATATGCAGATAACACCATCTCGCTTGATGCAAACAGAGTCCTTGAAGAAGTTACTGATGGAGATCAAAGACTACAACTTTCAATACGGATTACATCTCAACATTAATAACACAGAATCCTCTCAACTGTGCCAGTAAACAATGTTATAGTCAACAGTAAAAAGATTGAAGTTGTTGGAGATTTAATTTTACTTGGAGCTACAATAAATGCATATGGACGCACCAGTGAGGAAACGAAATAATATATTGCATTGGATAAATCTGCTTTGAAAACTCTCTTTACAGTGTTCTGACTCAAAAATGTCACATTGAAGACTAAGATGTGCTTGGCACAAGCCATGGGGTTTTTCATCTCATATGGATATTAAAGGTGGACAGTGAAGAAAGAAAACTGAAGAATACCTGATGCCTTTAAATTATGATGTTGATGAAACATATTGAATATACCACGGATTGCTAAAAGAGGAAACAAATCTGGTTAGGAAGAAGTACAGCCAGAAGGCTCTTTAGAAGCAAGACTTCATCTCTCATTATTTTGTCCATGTTATCAAGAGGGCCCAGTTTCTGTAAAAAGACATCATGCTAGCAAACTAGCTGGTCAGTGAAAAAGAAGACCCTCAGTGAGATGGATTGACATGATATCTGAAACAGTGTTCTCAAATACAGCAGTGATTGTGAGCATGGTGCAAGACTTGGGAGTGTTATAGTCTGTTGTACTTTAGGTATTTATGACCTAGAACCTACTTGTCGCCACCTAACAACAATTATGAATTTCAAGAGTGAGTTCTTGTCCCATGACCATACATGAACATTGGGATTCACAGCTTTGAGTGGGGATG
>NW_006408926.1:1470327-1472925 GCF_000296735.1 Chrysochloris asiatica
TGTGTGTGTGTTGTAGTCTTGTTTCCTGCCTGCTATTCCTGGGGCTCCTTCATTTGTCTTTAGGTATGTCATACTTGGATGGCTTGCATGTTGCTGCAATGTTGCACTATGCCAAGAGATTAAAAAAGTAGTTGTTGCTAAGTGCCGTCGAGTCAGTTCCGACCCATAGCGACCCTATACAGGGTTTCTGAGGCTGTAAATCTTTATGGGAGCAGAAACTATTAGGGTCACACTTTTTGGACAGATTAGTGATTGCTGGGTTTGGGCTTTTGGTTTCAGGTTTGGGGTAAGGATAAGTGTTAGGGTTATGGTCGGGGTTAGGGTGAGGGTCAGTTTCAGGGTTCAGGTTCAGCGTTTAGGGTCTGGGGTTAGGGTTAGGGTTTAGGGTTTAGTGTTTAAGGGTTTAGGGTTTAAGAGTTTAGGGTTTAAGCGTTTAGGATTTAGGGTTTAATAATTTAGGGTTTGGGGTTTAAGGGTTTATGGTTAGGGTTAGTGTTAGGGTCCGGGTTAGGGATTAGGGATTTGGGTGAGTGTTGCAGACCGTGCAGAGGTTCGAGGCCCTATAGGCCTGAGTGTAACAGATCTAGCCACTTGGCAGTTAATAGCAAATTGTTTTTCATCTATCTAATGTTCAGTTATATTTATTTAATTCCAAACATGAGTCCTGGATATCCACAGAGAAATGCAATATTCCCTAAATTTCTAAGGTCAAGATTTTCCCCCTAGAACCAAGGCAGTAAAACTTCCTCAGAGGACGAACAAGGACAGGTTTACTGGGATTAAGCAGGGAGGCTCTGGAGAGGACCTGCCAAGGGTATATTCACTTGGGGTGGAGTGGTAAATTCTGGGAATACGGGATTAAGGACACTGGGGGCAACTTCCTCTGACCACCCTGGGTTCAATCAGTTTGATCCAAGTGAAGGTTAAAGCCAGTAAGGAAGAAAGGAATATTGGTTTAAGTAAGGTTTACTGAGTTAACTCATCTTAAAGATTGTCTTGTCTGAATAATACCATTCTTCTTCTGTAAAGATCCCTCCCTGAAAGAGAGGAAATAAAAAATGGACGCAGACTTAAGTCTGCGGCCATTATTGCTTGCAGGGTATGAAGAGGCTGTCTGCCGGTTTTGCATCCACTCTGGTCTCCGAGTGTTTCTTTTGTCTCTCACCTCTCCAGACATCCCACCTAGAGTTAGTCCGAGAAGGAAAAATGTCAGCCACTGAGCAGTCTGTCTGGCAGCTTGCATCAAACCTGTGTGTCTGTCTTCTTTGTATCTGTTTTCTCTGTCTTCTTTGTGTCTGTTTTTTCTCTATCTCTTTCTCTCTCACCATTGTCGCCAGACACCCCATCTTCGGGTCCTCACCCCCTTTCCGAGGCCAGACTCCGGCAGGTGAGGGTGAGTGTGAGGGTTTAGTGTTTAGGATTAGGGTTAGGGCTTGGGGTTTGGGGTGTAGGTTTTGGGGTTTGAGTTAAGCTTTATGGTTTAGGGGTTAGGAGTTAGAGGTTAGGGTTAAGGTTACAGTTATGGCTAGGGTTAGGGCTAGGGATCTTAGGGCTAAGGCTAAGGCCAAGGTTAGGTCTGTTAGGGCTATTGTTGGGCAAGGGCTGTTAGGGCTAGGGCTAGAGCTGATAGGATTAGGGCTCTTAGGGCTAGGGCTCTTAGGGCTAGGGCTAGGGCTCTTAGGTCTAGGGCTAGTTCTAGGGCTCTTATGGCTAGGGCTAGGGTTAGGGATGTTAGAGCTAAGGCTAGGGCTGTAACAGCAATGGCTTCAGGGATAATGCTAGGGATGTTAGGGCTAGGACTAGGGCTGTTTGGTATAGGGTTAAGGCTACTTCTAGAGCTGTTTGTCTGAGGGCTGGGGCTATGGCTGTGGCTAGGGATAGGGATAAGGCTTTAGGATTACATCTAGGACTTTAGGGTTAGGGCTAGGGCTCTTAGGGTGAGGGTTTAGGCTAAGGCTAGGGCTGTTATGGCTAGGGCTAAGCCTAGGGTTAGGGCTGTTAGGGCTAGGGTTGTTAAAGCTAGGGCTGGGGCTAGGTCTTTAGGACTAGGTCTAGGGTTAGGGTTGTTAGGGATAGGGCTAGGATTGTTACGGCTATGGCTGTTGGGTATAAGGATAGACTCATAGATACTCTGTACAGGGTTTCTGAGGATGTAATGTTTTACGGAAGCAGAAAGCTTCATCTTTTTTGCATAGAACAGCTATTATTTTTGAACTACTGACACCCAGGGATATTGAAGCCTGATTCTTAACTTCTACTCTACCATAACTTCTTATGTAAGACCCTCTATAGGGTTTACAAGGAGCAGCTGATGGTGACCTTGAACTGCTGACTTTGCAATTCCAAGAGCTTTGCAGTTTGGGGAATTAAACCACAGCACCATATCAGGTCTATGAATATATTTATTTATGACAAAAAAAATTATATATATATAAATTGTTATATGTGTATGTTGTTGTTGTTGTTAAGTGCCGTCGAGTCGGGTCCGACCCATAGCAACCCTGTACAAGGTTTCCGAGGGTGTAAATCCTTACGGGAGTAGAAAGCCTCATCTTTCTCCCACGGAGCAGCTGGTAGTTTCGAACCGCTGACCTTAAG
>NW_006408926.1:1473287-1480589 GCF_000296735.1 Chrysochloris asiatica
TAAACTGCAAATCCAATTGAACTGGACGGTTGGAAGTTCAAGTTCACCAGCTGATCTTAGATAACTCTATATATACAGTAGTTACATAAGGAGCTCTGGTAGGGCAGTGGATTTATAAGGAGCTCAGATAATGTGATGGTTAAGAACCTGCCTGCGAAGCTTACAGTCAGCAGTTCGGATCTACCAGCTGCTACATGGGAGACAGAGTAGGCTTTCTTCTCCCATATGGATTACATCTCAATGTCAAGAAAACAAAAATCCTCACCACTGGACCAATAAACTACATTCTTATCAATGGAGAAACGATTGAAGTTGTCAAGGTCTTCATTTTTCTTGGATCAACAATCAACACTAGCGAAAGCAGAAGTCAAGAGATCAGATGACCTATTACATTGGGCAAATCTGCTGCACAGGAACTTTTTAAAGTATTGAAGATCTGAGATGTCAGCTTGAGGACTAAGGTGCACCTGAGCCAAGCCATGGTACTTTCAATAACCTCATATGGATGCGAAAGCTGGACAGTGAATAAGGAAGATCGTAGAAGAATTGATGCCTTTGAGTTGTGGTGTTGGAGGAGAATATAGAAAGTGCCATGGACTGCAAGAAGAACCAATAGATCTATTTTGGAAGAAGTACAGCTATAGTGCTCCTTGGAGGCCAAGTTGGCTAAGCTTTGTCTCTCATACTTTGGACATATTGTCCGGAGGACACATCGCTGGAGAAGGATGTCATGCTGGGTAAGGTGGAGGGTAAGAGAAGAAGAGGAAGACCCCCTAACAAGATGGGTTGGCCAGTGTCAGGGACCGGCCTCGACATAGGGTTTTGGTTCACGAGGAGGAGAAACCTGGTGGCGATAGAGATAGCAAAAGAGACACAGAGACGCAAAGAGAGAGACAAAGAGACACTCTGAAACCAGAGTGAATGCTGGACTGGCATCTGGCAAATCCTGCACTGCAATAATCTCAGCCATGAAGGCCGTAATATCCTGCATAGTATACATCTTAGCTAAGCAGGCAGTACGGTTGCAAGGCTGGACTTTCCCCCTGCATGCTGTAACGCACGCCTTGCCAGTCGTAATGCACCTGTGTGAGGCCCTAACTGATTTTTGCCTAGCTACTTGACCAAACTTTAGTCAGGCATAAAGAAGCATTTTAAATAGACTAGGCCTCAGTTTTTAGTTCCCTCCAGAGACAAGTCAATCAGTTAGCCCCCAATGTTAAGATAATCCTTGAGAAACTCATAACGGTCAGACTGACCCAGACGAATGAGAATATCCTAAACACTAAACACTTGAAATTGCCAAAACCCATCTGCTTATAGATTAAAAAGGTTGCTTCATGCCAAGACCAATTAAACTGTAACATCTCATACTTTGCCAAATGTCAACCAATCAAAAACTGTATCTATAGTACTGTGCAATTATGCCCCCTGAAACCCTATAAAAACTTGTGTGTATAGTGAGTCGGGGTCGCCCTCAGCTCCTGTTTTCAGGAGTCTCTGTGAGGGTGGACCCCAGCGCATTGGCAAAGGTAGCCTTTGTCTCCTGTTTTTAAGAGTGAAGGTAGACACCAGCGCATTGGTAAATAAACCTCTTGCTTTTGCATCAAACTCAAGTCCTGATGATCTTCTCTGGGTCTCCTACTAGATTAGGCCACTAGGGGGCCTAACATTGGGGCTCGTACGGGATCAGGAGACCCCCCAGGTCATCAGGAAAAGACCCTCAAGTCGGATGAAATCAGTCAGAATATGTGAGCTCAAATATTCTGCTGGACATCTGAGTGTGTGAGTATGAGACTGTTTGAGTAGTTTCTTGTGTTTCTTGTTTTGCTTTCAGTTTGCCTTGTCTGACTTGGGCGTTCAGGAGTAATGCACGGGCAGCTAAAGAGCAGTAGGTAGACGTGCCGTGACGCTGCCAGCCGCGGGAGCCCTTGAGGATGCTCCGGACTCCTTGGAGAGGGTCGCAGGGACCCTCCTGTTGCCAGACCTCCAGGAGTGGGGTCTGAGACAGAACCTGAAGAGGGTCACAAGGACCCTTCTGTTACCTGATTCTCTGACCAGAGAAGAGAGATCTGTTTTACCAAGCCAGTACTTGGTTTGGGTCTGGAAGCACCAAGCAGTGTGCTGTGTAGTCTGTGTGAGTGTTCTTGTGTGTTAGACTGTGTTAGGCCTGACAGTATACTCTGACATGGGAAGATATTCAGCAGCCAGTGTCTTGCTTTCAGTTTTGCCTTCAAGATAGCGAAGGAGTGTCATATTTCAGTGTTTATGTCTGTCTTGTTATTATCTCTGCTGTCCATAGAGTGAATGAATGGGCGCATGTAGTGTGAGTGCAACTGAGTGCAGCCTGATGTATTCAGTCTGTGCAGCCCCATGGCCTTGGCTACAGGGTCTGATTGAGCCTTTATCTGCGGTTCCATGACTCTCTCATATGGCATAACGGTGACTCATCGCTTTGCTAGCAGTGACCAGGGCCGAAGTTTATACGGCTGCATCTTCGCTAAGAGAGAGTTGAAATACCTCTTTGGAGACATGGCCAGAGAGGCGCCTGTTTGAACTCCCCTGTCTGTCACCAAACTGCATGTTTTCCCCTGAGTTTGTGTGTATCCTGGTCAAACTTAAGTCTTAGACTTTCTGTAACTGCTCCTGCCAGTGTGGGCTCTTGGAGAAGTGAAACACCGCTGGCTGTAGAGTCCTGAGGCCAGCGGGGGTGACAGCAGCCCCAGCGTCACCGAGGCCAGGATCTGCAACCTGCCTGCAGCTGCTACATCCTCCCGCAGAGTCTACGCGGGCCTCTGAGCTTGCCCTCCCCTCCCTGCAGGGCTTGCCCCCCTGAAGCCTGAGCATCCTGCCTCACAATGTATAAGCAGGAGGCCTGGCCAAGCCCGAGTCCAGCGTGTTGCTCTGGCCCCTCCCTAATCCTTTGGCCAAGAGCTATCCAGAGGGGAGAAGGGGAGGGCAGGAGCCAGCGCTGGGAAGAAGCGACCTGATCGAGCAAGCAGGTGTGGCGTGAAGAGAAGCCTCCTGCTCAATCCCCTTCACCTTGCCCTCTCTCCCTCCTCCTCATTTCCCCGCCCCACTGCAGAGCAGCACCATGTCAGTGCTGGCAGCCAGAGTCAATGAAAAAGAGCTACGCTCCCTCCACCTGTGCGGCAGAGGTCTGCAGAGCATTTTCCTGTCAGATTGTTTTAAACTTAGGAGCGGAAGAGAAAGTCCACGAAATTGCCCCTTTGTCCCTCAGCCCTGCACGCTAAACCTCTGTGAGTGAATTTAGCCCCAGGTGTCAGAGCTTTATACTAAAGTTAGAAATAATAAGTCTGGAAGAAAAAAAAGAAGCAGACACGGGGGAGAGGGGAGGGGGGCCCAGTACAAGAAAGAGAGAGGCAAGCCTGCCAGCTCCCAACTCTGCTGAATGTAGCCCCGCCCTTGATACCTGATACTACAGAGCAGAAAAACCAGCAGCAACCTCAGCAGTAAATTCTATCGTATTCCCTCTAAGAGCAGCAAAGCCCCCTGTTAAGAAATCCTAAGCCAAAGTTCAGGTTCCTAAAACAAAGTGCTAGTTCCAGGAGAAAGACATGAGAGTGTAAATTCAGTACAATATATCTGAATAAAAACAGACTGTATTTTGTTAAGCAGCATAGAGAAAAGATCAAGAAGAGAACAACAGATCCTAGGCAAGAAGATTCAATTCATCTGATGATTTACAGAAAGTAGCTGAGAGACAGTTACAGAAGTAAGGCATGAGAGTAATTTGCTGTCGGGTAAAGTAAGAATGCACAAGAAAAGAAAACATTTGCCTCAAAAGCTAAGACATCAAGTGAGAAGTATAGAAAATGAGAGACGGGCAGAAAGAGGTAAGTAGAAGCAGAGAGTAGAAAAGAGTAAAAGAAGGAGGAGCAGAAGGAAAAAGTATGTAGCAGATGGTATAGAGTATGTCGTAGACTGGAGAAGAGAATGTAGTACAGAATATAGAAAGTAGAGATTGTTAAAAAGTCCAGAATGTGAGACAGTGAAGAGAAGTTGAGAGAAAAAAGCATGGTAAATTGAAAAGAAGGGAAGAAGTAAGAGTACATAAGTAAAAAGATGGCAAATAGTAGAGGAATTGATTGTGTTTGAAAGATGTTTAGAAGTGTAAAGTGTAAGATTTAGAAAGTTAAAATGACCTTAGAATTCTAGGGCATTTCTAGTAAGTAACATTCTGTCAACTAAGTATATCAGTAGCCCACTATGCACAAGACTCTGGGCACCGAGAAGGCCGTAGAACGGAAAAGGCATAGTCCCAAGAGTCAGGCATTTTAACCCTGAAGAGACAATGAAGTAGCACTCTCAGCACACCAATAAACCTTTCAGATAACCCTAGAGATCTTATTAACCTGTTAGAAACTGGTACCCATCAGCCCACCTAGGATGATTGTCAGCAGCTCCTCCAAATCCTATTTACCACAGAAGAGCGAGAAAGAATCCAGACAGAGGCCAGGAAATTAGTTCCTAGTGACATCATTAGAACCTTTCTCCCATTGTCCCGACCAGACTAGGATTTCAACATGACAGAAGGTAAGAAGAGACTCCAAGTCTACTGCCAGGCTCTGTTGGGGGTCTCAAAGTGGCTGCTACAAAGCCCACTAATTTGGCCAAAGTAGGAGATGTGCAGCAAAAGCCAGATGAGAGCCCCGCTGCATTTTTAGAAAAGATTCAGAAAGCCTTCTGTAGGTATACTCCTATAGATCCAGAAGCAACTGAGATTAAAGCAGCTGTTAATCAGACAGCTCCTGAGATTAGAAAGAGGTTACAGAAAATAAGTAGACTGAGAAGAAGAAAGTATCCTAGATTTAGTAATAATAGCCAAAAAAGTGTATAACCATCAAGAAATGGCATAAGAGAAACAGGTAAAGTCAGAAAGTCACCAGACTCAGAACCTAGCTTGAGTCTTGCTAGCCACTACTGCAGAAAAGCCAAGAGAACTGCAAGAGACAGGCGAAGCAAGAGTGAGCGCAGAGAGATCCTGGCTAAGGAAAAATCAGAGTGCTTACTGTGAAGAAAGAAGCCACTGAGCTAGAGAGTGCTCCAAGAAAAGACCAGAAAATAAACTGAAGACTCCCATCCTAGCAGTTGATGAACTGAGTGACTGGGAGAAATGGGGTTCAGTGCCCCTCCGAGCCCAGAGTAACCCTGAAGCTTTAAGAGTGTATTCTCACATAAATGCATCAGTCCACTCACATGAGAATTTGTAAAATGCAAGACCTCCTGAAAGAAGCAAAGATCAAAATTCGTAATGCTAACTTCAAGATTGAGCACACTGTTGCTGTCTGTAAAAAGATTGAGCACACTGTTGCTGTCTGTAAAGCGTGTCAGCTCACCAACGCAGCTAGAACTAAAGCTAACCCAGGCTGCAAGATGAGAAGAGATCAACCTGGTGCCTGCTAAGAATTAGACTTTTCAGAAGTAACACCCAGAAAATATAGTCACAATTATCTGTTAGCCTTTATTTCCAAAGTAAGTCAGAGTTTAGCTAAAGTACTGGGGCCGATTAGAAATTACATTGTGTATACAGACCCCAGAGTTCAGGTCAAGTAGAAAAGATAAACAGAACCCTAAAAGAGACCTTGACTAAATTAACCTTGGAAACTTGTAGTGACTAAGTAGCTCTCCTCCCCTTTACCCTCTATAAAGTGAGAAGATGTCCAACTGTTATTAGTAAATATTATATACCTCCCTGTGTGCATAGAGAAGTCCTACACCATACAGGACTTAAAAATCCTCAAGAACAAACTGCTTTATGATTAAAGCAAGTACAAAACACAAGGGGGGAATGTAAGGCCCTAACTGATTTTGCCTAGCTACTTGACCAAACTTTAGTCAGGCTTTAAGAAGCATTTTAAATAGACTAGGCCTCTGTTTTTAGTTCCCTCCAGAGACAAGTCAATCAGTTAGCCCCCAATGTTAAAATAATCCTTAAGAAACTCATAACGGTCAGTCTGACCTAGACGAATGAGAATATCCTAAACACTAAACACTTGAAATTGCCAAAACCTATCTGCTTATAGATTAAAAAGGTTGCTTCATGCCAAGACCAATTAAACTGTAACATCTCATACTTTGCCAAATGTCAACCAATCAGAAACTGTATCTATGGTACTGTGCAATTATGCCCCCTGAAACCCTATAAAAACTTGTGTGTATAGTGAGTCGGGGTCGCCCTCAGCTCCTGTTTTCAGGAGTCTCTGTGAGGGTGGACCCCAGCGCATTGGCAAAGGTAGCCTTTGTCTCCTGTTTTTAAGAGTCTGTGAGGGTGGACCCCAGCGAATTGGTAAATAAACCTCTTGCTTTTGCATCAAAATCGAGTCCTGATGATCTTTTTGAGGTCTCCTACTAGATTAGGCTACTAGGGGGCCTAACACCTGGATTCGTTCTGTGCCTTCCTTTTATTTAGGGGAGGTACTTTACACAAATCTAGGAGGGACCAAGACAAGGTACAGCTGTCAATCTTACTTTTCCAGACATTCAGGCAACTTTACATCGTACATCTCTGGTTCGAATCCCAGGCCCACAACTTAGATTCTCAGACTCAATGAACAAATCTATAGCCCATGAGCTCAGTTGGGGGAATGTGAGAGGTAAGGACAAAAGCTTGGGCAGAGTCCCGCTGTTTCGGCTTCCTGAGCCAGGTCTGCAGGAGGACGCGAGACGCCCAGGTGAATGAGCGGCACCTGGAAAAGGATTAGGGAGGATGGGTTTTTTGTCTGTTGAACAAAGAACTGAGAAGTAGCTAAGATATTTTTAGTTAATCCTTTGGAGAAAGGCTTGAAATTTGAAACCTTTAGTCTTGGCTTTAGGAGGTTCTAATATTTCTCTGTGGATAATAAGGGCTCATGTTTATATTTAATAAAACACAACTGGATATTAAGATTAAAAACAATTTGCCATGACTGCCAGTGGCCTCATTTGTTCCTCAGAGCCTGCGGCCTGTATAGTCTACACACAGTCTGCAACAGGACAGTTGACATCATTGATGGACTCAAGTGTGGCAGCGGTAGTGAGGTTGGCCCAGGATCAGACTTTGTTTCTTTCTGCTATGCATGGGGTCTCTATGAGTCGGTTCTGACTCGATGTCACCTGACAACAACAACAATGAAACCCAGTACAGGGCAGCTATGGATTGTACATGACTCCATGACACACAAAAATAACAACAGGGTATCCAAGGAGCATCTGGTGAGCTTGAACTGAAAACCATGCAGTTAAAATGGCTTTGAAGTCTGGCACAATAACTCACAGCATTACACCAGGACTTCCAATCTCTCT
>NW_006408926.1:1480742-1482875 GCF_000296735.1 Chrysochloris asiatica
ACCCTGTACAGGGTTTCTGAGGGTGTAAATCTTAATGGAAGCAGAAAGCTTCATCTTTTTTGCATAGAACAGCTAGTAGTTTAGAAGTACTGACACCCAGAGTGATTTGAAGCCCGATTCTGAACCTCTGCTCTACCAGAGCTTCTTATGTAAGAGCCTGCATAGGTGAGATTGAACTGCCAACTTTGTAATTCCAACAGCTTTGCAGTTTGGCGAATTAAGCCATAGCGTCACACTAGGTGTCTGAACTATATATATATATGTGTGTGTGTGTGTGTGTGTGTGTGTGTTCTGGAGCCAGTTCTGACACAGAGATTCTAAACAGCGTTTTCAAGGCTGTAAAAATTCATGGGAGCAGAAAGCCTTATATTTATGCCAAGGAAGAGCTGATAGTTTAGAACCGCTGACTATGACGTTCACAGCCAGATTCGTAATCACTATGCTAACAGAGCTCCTATATATATACATATACATACACACACACACATTCGTAGTCTTGCTGTGTGGCTGTGGTTTATTTTACTAGACTGCAATTCTGATTTAACTGGATGGTTGGAAGTTTAAGTTCACCAACTGCTCTTAGAAAACCCTATATATACAGTAGGTTTATAAGAAGCTCGGGTAAGGCAGTGGATTTATAAGGAACTCATATACTGTAGTGGTTAAGAACCTGGCTGCGAACCTAAGGTCAGCAGTTCAAATCCACTACCTTAATGTCAGCAGTTCGAAACCCCCAGCCACTCTGTGGGAATGAGATGAGGCTTTCTGGTCCCATAAATATTTACAGCCTCAGAAACCCTGTACAGCGCCACTATGGGTCTTATATGACTGCATGTCAGACAACAATAACAACAGGGTTACAAGGAGAAACTGGAGAAGTTGTACTGTCAGCCTTGCAGTTAAAACGGCTTTGGAGTCTGGTGGAAAAACGCACATCCCCACACCAGGGCACCAAATCTTGCTCTCGCTCCAACTCTCGCTCCAAAACTAATTTCCTGTCACTCTCATACTCTTTATATACATATATGCCATAAAGACGTTTTTGATTCATAGAGACCCTGTACAGGGTTTCTGAATGTGTACATCATTATTGAAGCAGAAAGCTTCATGTTTAATGTATGAAACTGCTGGTAGTTTCCAACTGATGACCCTCAGTGAGGTTTTAAGCCCAATTTTTAGCCTCTACCCCAACAGAGCTCCTTATTTAAGACCCTGTATAGGGTTTATGAGGAGCAGCTGGTGAGCTTGAACCGCCAAATTTGCAGTTCAAACAGCTTTGCTGTCTGTCAAATTAACCCACAGCGACACACCAGGACTCTGAATACATTTATTTATAAATATAAATATAAATAAATATGTTGTTATTGTTATGTGCCATGGAGTCGGTTCTGACTCATAGCGACCCTGTACAGGGTTTCCGAGGCTGGAAATCTTTACGGGAGCAGAAAGCCTCATCTTTCTCCTGTGGAATAGCTGGTAGTTTCAAACTGCTAACCTTGCGGCTCACAGCCTAATTCGTAACCACTACATTACCAGAGCTCCATTATATACCCACGAGAGCATAAATCCTCATCTTTCTGCCAAGGAAGAGTTGGTAGTTTCGAACCACTGACCGTAACGTCCACAGCCGGATTCGTAATCACTACACTAAGAGATTTCCATATATATATTTGTATTTGTATTTAAATTTATATTTATATTCGTAGTCTCGCTGTGTGGCTGTGGTTTATTGTACTAGACTGCAAATCCGATTGAACTGGACGGTTGGTAGCTCAAGTTCACCAACTGCTCTTAAGAAAACCCTATACATACAGTAGGTACATAAGGAGCTCTGGTAGGGCAGTGGATTTATAATGAGCTCAGGTTAAGAACCTGGCTGCGAACCTTACGGTCAGCAGTTCAAATCCACCAGCTGGTACCAGAGACAGATGAGGCTTTCTTCTCACGTAATGATTTACAACCTTGGAAACCCAGTACAGGGCCACTATGGGTTGTACATGACTCCACGGCGCACAACAATAACAACCGGTTATCCGAGGTGCATCTGGAGAGCTTGAACTGAAAACCTTGCAGGTAAAACGGCTTTTAAGTCTGGCGCAATAAACCACAGCATTATATCAGGACTTCTAATCT
>NW_006408926.1:1485160-1486754 GCF_000296735.1 Chrysochloris asiatica
AGGGTGTCCAAGGCTGTAAAATTCATGGGAGCAGCCTCTACACCAGAGAAAGATGAGGCTTTCTTCTCCCGTAATGATTTACAGCCTCGGAAACCCAGTACAGGGCTGCTATGGGTCGTACATGACTCCACGGCACACAACAATACCAACAGGGTATCTGAGGAGCAACTGGTGAGATTGAACTGAAAACCTTGTAGTTACAATGGCTTTGAAGTCTGGCGCAATAACCCACAGCGTTACACCAGGACTTTCAATCTCTCTATATATATTTATCTCTCCGTATTCAGATAGATAGAAAGATAGATTAGATAAATGGATGGATGGATGGATAGATGGATGGATAGATAGATAGATAGATAGATAGATAGATAGATAGATAGATAGATAGATAGATAGATAGACCCCTGAATCGGTTCTGACTCACAGATACCCTCTACAGGGTTTCTGAGGATGTAAATATTTATGGAAGCAGAAAGCTTCATCTTTTTCACATAGAACAGCTAGTAGTTTGGAACTACTGACACCCAGGGAAATTTGAAAGCTGATTCTTAACCTCTACTCTACCAGAGCTTCTTATGTAAGATCCTGTATAGGGTTTAAGGGGAGCAGCTGGTGAGCTTGAACTTCCAACTGTGCAATTCCAACAGCTTTGCAGTTTGGCGAATTAAGCCACAGAACCACACCATGTCTATGAATATATTTATTTATGAATATATATATATGTCGTTAAGTGCCGTCTAGTCGGTTCCGACTCATAGCGACCCTGTACATGGTTTCCAAGGGTGTAAATCCTTACGGGAGTAGAAAGCCTCATCTTTCTCCCCCGGAGCAGCTGGTAGTTCCGAACCACTGACCTTAAGGTTCACAGCCCAATTCGTAACCACTACGCTACCAGAGTATATATATATGTTGTTATGTGTCCTAGAGTTGGTTCTGACACAGAGATCCTATACAGGGTTTTTGAGGCTGTAAAAATTCACAGCAGCAGAAAGACTCATCTTTATGCCATGGAAGAGCTGGTAGTTTCGATCCGCTGACTGTGGCCTTCATAGCCAGATACATAATCACTGTGCTAACAGAGCTCCATATGTACATATGTATATATGTATTCATAGTCTTGCTGTGTGGCTGTGGTTTATTGTGCTAGACTGCAAATCCAATTGAACTGGATGGTTGGTAGTTCAAGTTCACCAACTGCTCTTAGAATACCCTATATATACAGTAGGTACATAAGGAGTTCTTGTAGGGCAGTGGATTTATAAGGAGCTCAGATAGTGTAGTGGTTAAGAACCTGGCTGCTCACCTTACAGTCAGCAGTTCGAATCCACCAGCCTCTACATGGACGACAGATGAGGCTTTCTTCTCCCGTAATGGTTTACAGCCTCAGAAACCCAGTACAGGGCAGCTATGTGTCATAGAGGACTCCACAGCACACAAAAATAACAACAGGATATCCAAGGAGCAACTGATGAGCTTGAACTGAAAACTTTGCAGTTAAAACACCTTTGAAGTCTGTCTAAATAACCCACAGCATTACACAAGGACTTCCAATCTGTCTCTGTCTATTTATCTCTCTGTATTTCTATAGATAGAT
>NW_006408926.1:1487798-1489018 GCF_000296735.1 Chrysochloris asiatica
TGGCTAAATAACCCACAGCATCACACAAGGACTTCAATGCCTCACAATTGTCAAGTCTCAGGTACCCAGCAGAAAAGAGTGAACAGTTTTCCTTCATGTTCACTATATTGGGAGCAGGCTACAACCCCTAGGAAACATCCATTCAGTTGACTGGCTGCTCAGAGCCAATCATCATAGAGTTAAGGATGCCTACTCATAGCCAATCATCGTAGAGTTAACTCTGCCTGATCGTAGCCAATCATCATGGAGCTAACTCTGCCTGTATTCAGCCTCACCATCGGGATAACTACATCTCAGCTACCAAACCACTGGGAACCCTGGCCCAGTCAAGTTGACACAGAACACTATCACAGAGGGAACGAACTGCCATCATTGAACTGAGACAAAGTATATGGTTTGTTAAATGTAAAACGGATAAATTGTTCTAAAATCCTCATTCAATTCACACTAAAACCTTAAAACAAAAAAGAGAGATGAAGTTCTGATGCATGCCACGATATGTACAGACCTTGAAAACATTATGTTGTTGTGAAGTGCTGCCGAGCCTGTATAGGGACCCTGTATATGGTTTCTGAGGGGCAGCTGGTGAGCTTGAACTGCCAACCTCACAGTTCAAATGACTTTTCAGTCTGGCACATTAACCACCAGGGAGGAGGATAGAGACTGAAATTCCTGTTGCTCCAGTTTCTAAGCCTGCTGCTATTCCTAGGCTGACAAGTAGGGGGATAAGTTGTAATGCATGTGTTTCAGCTCAAGAGGGTGCTTATTGGGACTATCATAGGTTGATCTTTAAAAAAAAAATAGGTTACGGGTGGTGATATGTATGCAAGAGTTCATGCACCAGTCCAATTAGTAGGTAGGCACATGTAAAGGTTTTTTTCTGCATAGGAAAAATACTCCTTGGTGAGGATTACATCCTTGGATTTGGAAAGTTAAGAAATGTTGGGGCCTGTCCACAAGTGCTGCTCTTTCCCAAACACTGACAGGGAAGTTGCTAAGTGAGTTTCTCCTAAAGGTTGTAGAAAGATGGAGTAGGCAAGGCTGGAGTTGTGCCTGCTTCCAGTGCTACCCTGTGGGTTTGAGTATGCAGAAACACCAGAGTATTATTAATGGGTAACATGTCACAGTCTCTCCTGACTTGGGGGACATGTTGAAGGGTGGGTAATCAGTGGATGTGGGGTGTCTGGAGTCACAGTATTGTGAAGTGGCTGTAGATCCTA
>NW_006408926.1:1490369-1493913 GCF_000296735.1 Chrysochloris asiatica
AGTTTCGAACCACTGACCTTAAGGTTCACAGTCCGATTCATAACCACTACAGCATCCTATTAGTGCTAATACGCCAAATACGATAATTAGAGAGGTGAGGACAGAAGTCATAAGCCCTTTCCATTTCCCTAACCATTGTTCCATGATATTAGAAAAGGGGTCATCTATGCCTGACTTTTCAGCGAGTTCATTAGCTAAGGTGGTCAACCCTTGTAATGTTCTGGTAATGGTACTGTCAGGAGCTGTGTTATTGAGGATGAAAGTACAACATTGGACTCCAATCATGACACATACTCCTCCTTTTTCTGCTAATATCATATCTAGGGTCAACCTGTTTTCCCAGGCCATTTTGCTAGTAGGTCCTAACTGTTCTGCTATTCCCTTTATAGCATCTCTGGTATAATTTGCAAATCTTTGTTGATTTTAATAGATGTAGTTAATCCAGTCCACATTTTTGTTAATGGTTGACCACCAGAATAGTACAGATTCAAACCCCGCAGCTATTTGGTTTCTTGCTTTGAATTCATTGGGCACCCCTTGGGGTACTCCTATACTGTCTATGTAAATATGGGGATTAAAAGACCCATGGGGGGTAGTTACCATTCTTTTGACTTTATGTATGTTTTCTGTACTTGTTGGCTGATGGAATGCTAGGGTGAAAGGGATGGCCAATTGCACCAGAGCACAGGTGCCACTCCAATTTGCCGGTAGAGCCCCAAACAGTTGTTTCCCGCAGTACCACCAGACATCTGCTCGTGGAATAGCTAGGGCTGACTGATTTGGGAGCTCTTTGAAGACTGTGCTCACTGCATCCCGTCAGGTTTCCGATGAAAATCAAATTCCCCCCATGTCTGGAGAGACAAGAAGTGAAATTGACATTTGAGGCCGGAGGCCTAATGGTCCTCAGGTGCTGACCTGTAAGACCCCTGACATTAGGGATAGTGACAATGAGTTACAGGATTCGTTGCCCCAGGCTATGGGGTCCTGGAAGAGAGCAACTATACTGTGCATGCCCTGAGGGTCTGAGGACCATCCGAGTGGAAAGGGGACCACTTGGGCTTCCGGTCTTCCTGTTGCAGAGGCATAATGCTCTTATTTAGAGTGTGAACAAAATATTTAATCCATTGCAACCAAGCATTCACGTCCCCATATACTGTTCCTATAGCTATAGTTTGTCTTAGGTCTTTAACTTACATAATTGTCACTTTGGAAGGGTCATTTCCTGAACTTAAGGTGGAGGTACTAGATCTGAATCATTTCTAGAATTCTGTGTTTGCGTTCTATCTTTGGTAAAGTTAGGCCTTGAATTTTGTCTAATTAGTTTTTGAGAGGAGATTCCTATAGGATCTTTTCCTGTAACATCAGCTCCTAATCTATAGTTCCCTATTATTGAGGGTTCTCTGGTCATGGTTTTGGGATTATTTATAATTAAAAGTAATGGGTTGCATTGCAAAGGTTTACAGTTGTTGGGGGTGGATCCTCGTATGAGTTGGATTTTGTTCTTTAGTGCTCTCATAGAGTGTGTAGCTGGTGGGTTATAGGCCCACCCTCCATATTGGGTGGTCTACCACATATCATTCCAGTCATTATAGGGGCTCTTTAAGGCACCTTATTTATACTTATGCCCTGCTGCTCTGAAGGGGCAGAGGTATTTATCAACATTAGACAGTTGCCTCTGAGACTCTTCTTGTCCACACGGGATGATAGAGCAAGCATCAAACTGGATAGTCAAAGGAGAGTTGGCCTGAGTTATGTTAATGGTAAAACGTCCTTCAGTAAGGGGGAGAAAGAGAAAGAAAAAGATGAGTAAGTCCTTTTGAAAGATAATTTGGTAGGAGTGGGTCCTGGGATCACAGGCCATTTTTCTTGAGTAAGTAAGGGGGCTTTCTTTACCCGCATGTGATGAGTCCAGCCCTTCTCTGCTGTAATAACTGCAGTTTCTGTGGTTAAAAGCACCAAAAATGATCCTTCCCAGGTTGGCTCCAATTTTTCTTCTCTCCAGCTCCTGATTAATATGTAATCACCAGGGTGATGAGGATGTACCGGGAACTCTAGGGGAGGTGTCTGTGCCAGGAGAACCTTTTTCCTAAGAGAAATTAGAGTGGAAGACAAACCAAGTATATAGTTTTTGAGGCACTGATCTTTTGTCTCAAAAGTAGGAAGGTCAGAAGTAGAGCTTAGGTAAGGTAACCCATAAAGCATTTCGTATGGGGATAGGCCAATATCTCTTCGAGGGGCTGTTCGGATTCTTAAAAGGGCTGTAGAAAGACATTTAGTCCAAGGTAACCTAGTTTCTAAAATTAATTTAGTTAGTTGATTTTTTCAGAGTTTGATCCATTCTTTCTACTCTACCAGAGGAGGGAGGGTTCCAGGGAGTATGATACTCCCATTTTATTCTAAGAGTTTGTATAAGTCCTTTGATTATTCTAGCAGTAAAGTGACTACCATTATCTGAGTCAATGTTCTCAATTAAACCAAACCGGGGTATAATAGTTTCCACGAGGGTCTTAACTACATTGTTGGTAGTTGCCCCTGGTAAGGGAATAGCTTCTACCCAATGGGTAAGGTGGTCTACAATTACGAGGAGGTACTTGAGGTGGCCTATTTTAGGCATTTCTGTATAATCGATTTGAATGCTCTGGAAAGGCCATAACCCAGGGTTTCTCCCTCCCAGAATTGTCTACCTTAAGGCTTGTTTGTTTGTCTTACGACACACGAGACATGCCTCAGAAACCTGTGCAACCATAAACCCGAAGGATTGTATCACACATTGCCTGGGAACACCAGAGGCTACCCTGATGTAATTGCATCAGGATTTCTCTCATTAATGGTTTAGACAGCATTTGTCTTCCATCAGACAATAGCCACTTGCCCTCTGGATTCTCTAATTTTCTTCAACTGCTCTTTGTCACTGGGGGTGAAATTGGGGTGGTAACGGGAGCAGGAAGATATGGTATCAAATGAAAAATAGGTATCTCTGGGGACAGAGCAGCTTGTTTGGCCATTTCATCTGCTAAGTTATTGCCTCGATATTCAAAACTGGGGCCTTTTTGTGCCCTGGGACGTGGACTATCACTATTTCTTCTGGTAACTTTAGGCTGTCTAATACTTGAATTATTAGCTCCTTGTGTATTAGGTCCTGCCCTCGGCTGTTTATTAGTCCTTGTTCTGCCCATATTTTTCAAAATGTGTGTACTACTCCAAAAACATATTTTGAATCCGTATAAATGGCACCCTCTTTTTCTTGTAAAAGTTTCAGGGCTTGATTTAGGGCAAACAATTCACAAGTTTGTACTGACCAATTATTGGGAAGTCGACCTGACTCTACCACTGTGAGGGTTTCACCATCTACCACAGAGTATCTATTGTGCCTTTTTCCTTCAATTATTCTTGAAGACCCGTCTACAAAAAGATGATGCTCAGTTTTAAATGGGGTCTCTCTAAGGTCAGGTCGGGTTTTTGTCTGGTAATCAATGATATCTAGACATTGATGTTCAGGGGCCCCACCTTTGGGATTCCCTATTAAGAAGGATGCTGGGTTTAA
>NW_006408926.1:1494911-1496285 GCF_000296735.1 Chrysochloris asiatica
ACATGCCCAGAAGGCATCCTTTAGGTCTACTACACTAAACCATTGATGGTGGTAGGGAATCCGGCTGAGTAGAGTATATGGATTAGGGACTACAGGATGTTTGCTTTGGACTATTTGATTTATAGCTCACAGGTCTTGAACCAAATGATATGAACCATCTGGTTTCTTTACTGGTAGAATTGGGGTGTTGTATGGGGACATACAAGGTTCGAGGAGTTGGTCTCGATTTAATCCCTCGATTACGGGTTTCAATCCCAACCTGCCTTCAAGGGAAATAGGATATTGTTCCTTTTTGTGACCTTTCCTGGATTTTTAAATTTAATCTAAATGGGAGGTATTTGTAGTCCCCCTCTATTCCCCTCCCTAGTCCATACAACGGGGTCAATTTGCTTCTCTGCCCATGGAGTTAGGAGGTTTAAAGATATATGAATTCTTTCTTGGCATATATATAAACCTAAGCCTAGTTTAATCATTAAGTCTCTCCCTAGTAGGTTCGTTCCTGCTTCTGGTACCAGAAGAAATTTAATAGTGGCTGTTCGCTTTTTGAATCTAACAGTGGTATCTTCAAATATCTTAGCTCTAAATCCTTCTCCTTTAATCCCTGAAATTAAAATTTCTTCAGGGGAGCATAATAGATCAGGGGGTTGGTTAAAAAGGGATGATCTGGAAGCCCCTGAGTCGACTAAAAAGGTTATCATTTCTCTCTGTGGTCCTACCTCTAAATTTACCAAAGGCTCCTGGTAGGACTTATCAACATAAAAGAGCCCTTGGCCCCCCTATTCCTCGTCAAAGGTCATAAGGGGGATTATTTTCTTTTCCCTTTCCCATTCTGGGCATTCCTTTTGGAAATGCCCCCACTTTCCACATTTAAAGCATCTGTTTTCTCTTCTTTCTCTAATTATCTTTGGGTTTCCAGACCTCTGTTTTGATCCTAACAATGGAGGTTGGGGTCTCATGACTCTTTGACTTTTAGCTGTTCCTTGGGTTGCCTGTCCAAAAGTGGACAGCATGATTTTAGCTTTTTGTCTCTGTTTCTCTTCATCTCTTCTTACATATACCTTTTGAGCCTCCCTCGACAATTCTTCCAAAGGCCTATCTTTCCAATTCTCTATTTTTTGTAATTTCTTTGTAATAACAGGCCAGCTATTAATGACAAAATAGAGTTTTAACATTACTTGTCCTATGGGATCGTCTATGTCTATACCAGCATATCTTCTCATTTGTCCTTTAAGTCTTTCTAGGAATTCTGCAGGTCCTTCATCTTTCTCTTGCTGTACATCAAAGGCCTTGGACATATTTTGGGAATGGGGAACTGATTCCCTGATTCCCTTTATTATCATCTCTCTCAGATCTCTCATGTTACCCCTGTGAGCA
>NW_006408926.1:1530104-1530660 GCF_000296735.1 Chrysochloris asiatica
TCAGTGAGCAAGCAAATAGCAAGAGCGGGCAGACACCCAAGACAGAAGCCACAGTAATTCTATGACCTAATGTGGCAGTCCTGGTGTGGGGCTGTGGGCTAATGCGTCAGGCTGCAAAGCCATTTGAACTACAAGGTTGGTGGTTCAAGCTCACCAGCTGCTCCTTGGAAACCCTATATAGGGTCACTATGGGTTAGAATTGACTCAATGGTACTTAAAAATAAAAATGCTGGCAGTGCCACTCCATTCCCTCTGTCTTACTCTGTTCTGAGAATAGAGTGCAACAATTGGGTCTACTCTCAGAAGATGGGGCCACTGTGTTCTTTTCAGAGGCACCTCACACACCCTCTGAGCCTTAGCTCAGAGTCCTCCTCACCCCACACCGGACTGGGGACGAGAAATCTGATTCTTCACTGCTCTTCTGGTGGTTCCCAAGCATGTTCAGGTTTGGGAATCATTGTTCTGTGTACTTTCATCTTTCTTTCCCTTTACTTGCCTCCAACCCAGCTGCAAGTAACTTTTGCATGTTGTTGTTGTCAGGTGCCATCGAGTCGGA
>NW_006408926.1:1532468-1534070 GCF_000296735.1 Chrysochloris asiatica
AGTATGCTTTTGCATAGCACACCCAAATGCCTCTTCTCATGCTGATTCTTCCCCATGGATCTTCCCAGAAAGACTCTATGTAAGTCTTGGGTAGATAGCCCAAAACTTCCCTCCTCCCCTTCATTCTCTAGCCAAGAGTTTGAGTCATAATTAGTTCAGACATTCCTCCAAATAGCTCAAATCTATGCCTTTATCCCAGGGCCTTGAATTATAGGAAACCTAACAGATTGAAAGGTGCTCTGGTACCATAGTGGTTAGGAATCAGGCTGCAAACCTTAAGGTCGGCAATTGGAAACTACCAGCTGTTCCATGGGAGAAAGATGAGGCTTTCTGTTCCCGTAAAGATTTACAGACTTGGAAATCCTGTGCAGGGTTGCTGTGAGTTGGAACTGACTCCACGGCACATAACAAACAACAACAACAACAACAGACTGAAAGGAGCCCTGACAATAGTAGATCATGTACTGCATTGCTAACCATAAGATAAGCGGTTCGAATCTACCAGCTGCTTCAACAGACTTTCTGCTACCATCAAGATATACAGCCTGGAGATCTCTATACAGGGTCACTATCAATAGTAACCTGGAGTCCTGGTGTGGCACTGTGGGTTAATTCACCAGAACTGCAAGGTTGGCAGTTCAAGCTCACCAGAGGATCCAACTCGATGGCACTTAACAGCAACAACATCAGTAGTAACCTACTCAACAGCACACAGCCATCACTACCAACAGTTTAAAGTAAAGGCTTGAGTGTTGTGTACTTCCTTAGTACAAATATCACTTGAAAGAATAGACTAGTAGATCCCAGCAACAGCCATCTTTGGGACCACATCAGAGAATCTCATCTGTCAGGGACATGAAGTTTTTCATCTCAGTGTCTCCAGACACCATCTGTCTGCCTTTCTAATTTCCCCCCAGGTGGTCCAGGAAAGCCTCATTCATTTAATATCCTCCACTCCTTAGAGACCCTATACAAGTTTGCTATGAGTTGTTGTTGTTATTGTAGTTGCCATGGAGTCATTACCGACTCATAGCGACCTTAGGCACAACAGAACGAAACACTGCCCGATCCTGGGCCAACCTCACTACCCTTGCCAAGCTTGAGTCCGTTGATGCTGCCATTTGGCCAATCCATCTTACTGGGTATCTTCCTCTTTTTCTCTGACCCTCCATCTTACCAAACACGAGATCCTTCTCCAGAGACTCATCCCTCCTGAAAATATATACGAAGTATGAGAGACGCAGTTTGGTCAAGACCAAGGAGCACACTGGCTGCACTTCTTCCAACACAGAGCTGCTGGTTCTTTTGGCAGACCATGGCACTTTCAATATTCTCCTACAATACCATAATGAAAAAGCATCAATTATTCTATGGTCTTCCTTATTTGCTGTACAATTTTCACATGCATATGAGGTTATTGAAAATACCATGGCTTGGGTCAGGCGCACCTTAGTCCTCATCTGTCATCTTTGCACTTCAACACTTTAAAAAGGTCTTGTTCAAAAGATTTGTCGTTTGATTTCCTGACTGCTCCTTCCGTGAGTGGTGATAGTTGATCCAAGAAGAATGAAGTCCTTGACAACTTCAGTCTTTTCTCCATTG